>NC_056626.2:15054537-15359768 GCF_002870075.4 Lactuca sativa
CGCTGTACTCCATCCCCCTCATGGTTGCCTTATTTGACTTATATTGCTGAGGAACCCCCGAAGCATGTGTTGTCGCCCCGATGAAATATTCTTAGACTAGGTCCCTTGTGTTAGTTATTTTAGGGACATAAAGTGAGAATAACGGGAATGGGTAATTGGGTTATTGTTGGTTGGTGGAATTAAATATAATTATTTATTGTGGGTTGAAAACCCTATATGCTCACCAGGCTCCCAAGCCTGACCCACTCAGTTTTATTTGTATTACAGGAAGTGGCGCGAGGGCATAAGATGGACGAACCATCAAGTTGTTTTGTTTACAAGTCTGTATATGTATATATTTGTTGAATGACTTGTAATGTTATCGTTTATGCTTATTGGTCTGTATCGGAACATGACACCCCGAGTTTTGATTATATAATGAAAATACATTTCTTTTATGAAATGCTTTGGTAAACATTGTTTTATCACGTTCTGTTTTGGGAACAAATTCCGCAACTCGTTCAAATCAAAAGGATTTACTCTGAAATTATTTTAAAAGCATAAATGAAAATCGATCCTTTCTGGCCGAGATTTTGGAGATGTCACAAGGCCGTAGTTAAGTGAGGCCTTAGATCAGGAATATAGTAGTGTGTGATAGCTACTTGTTGTGTGTTATGTTATATGTATGTGTTTAGCGGGTGAGGCCCAGAGATAGGTGGGGCCTAAGAGAAACAGATATGTATACCGAACGGGGCTCGATGCCAGGCGAGGCCTGATGCCGGAGTTAGCCTGATGTCGGGCAAGTCCCAATGCGGCGGGCGGGGCCCCAATATGTGGTTGTATGTGGTATGTGGTAGACTGGGGAACTCACTAAGCTTCGTGCTTACGGTTTTCAATTTTTGGTTTCAGGTACTTCCGGTTGCGAAGGGAAGAGTTCGGGGTGATCGCATGGCACACACACCAAAGGAGTTTTAGCCTGGGATTTTTACTCTGATAAAATAAAATAATTTTTGTTTGACATGATACTCTGATGTGATATGTTTTGAATGAATGGTTGACACTTGTGGTTTTATTATTAAATTAAAAATGAAATTTTTTGTCATAATTTTTGGGTGTTACATATAGCGATTTTCAATTCGACTATTCAAGGCTGCCCATTAGAACAAAAACCCAATTTCTGATTCAAGGCTGCTAAACAGGAACAAAAAGGAAAGTAAAATGTGGCCGCTAATACTGCTATTTCTAAAAAAATTCCACTAAAAAATGATGTGCCGCTAATTGAGGGAAAATGTCAGCTTCCTTTTTTTTGCGATATTTGCAACGACCAAATTGCCATTATTACTATCACCGCTAATATTCTTGTACAAAAAATCAATTCTATATATGCCTGATTCACATATATGATCAACGGATAGGTTGTCTATTGTCATTACATAAGGATCTTGGTTAACCACCATTTGCGGCGACGCCAATAGGTGTGAGACCATTATTAGCGGCGACATCGGAACACATAGTTTGGTTGTCGCCGCTAATATTGGTGTCACAACTAATGACGTATTTTCTTTTAGTTTAATGTTTTTAACTTTTGTAAGAACTAAACTTGGAACGGTGAAGGTATGGTTTTTTCTCATGATATAAACCTCTTCAATTTAATTGTTTGTGTATTCACCAATGATTATGCTTTTATATAAACAAGGGTAAATCCGTCATTTTCAATATTTTTAAATCAAATTGGACCAAACTCGCAACAAAATGAAAACTTTGGACCTGTGGTGCTAGTCAAAACTTTTTTGGACCAAAGTGGCAATTTTGAGCAAACCACAGGGACCATTTGTGCAGTTTTGTCTGGATAAAAAGACTGAGCGATCATCAAATGCACAAACTCGGAGATGAAGAAAGAAGGAGATCAAGGAGTTTGGAGAAACATATGGAAACGGATGGGGGTGGTTATAGTCGTTTGTGCAAGAAATGATGTAAAAGTCGATGTTTACAAAATGTTGTGGTTGAAATATATACCGTTTGAAGTATACTGTTCATAGATATGTTGGGTTTTAATATATGTATGTAATATTATTTTTAGTTTTACTAGTTATTCATTAACGATTAAATTGTAAGATATATTAGGGTTTATGGTGGAGATCTGAATACCAACTTGGATCGTGAGAGCACTTTCCGAACTGATATTTCTACCCTATGCCTGGGTCGCAAGAAATTCAGCCTAGGATAATCCAAGTGGACACTTACGATTCTAGGCACGGAAATCATAAGCCAATTTGCTACAAAGATTTTGTGAAAGTTTGAAGAAAACAAGAGCTAAAATTCGTAACCCTCTTCTGAGACGGAAGAGCCGTTTTTATATTAAACGAGATTAGGGTTTTATTAGGGTTGGGTCGTCATTAGTTGTTTTGGAAGCAAGTTAGGATAATCCGGATTTAATGAGGATTTAGGGTTACCAAAACTAATGATTTTCGTTAGTTTTACCATAATCACCCTCAGCGGGACCCCAGCCAGGGGCTATGCCCCTAGAGCCCGCCAAAGCGGCGCTGCCCATTTGCAAACCCTGGACCCAAGGGCGCTGCCCCCAGACCCCCGACTAGTCGTCGAACCAACTTCTAATATGATCTTATACATGTGTGCACTCCGCACCAACCCGTACATATATTAGAGTACAAATTAAGAATCCCCTTAGCTCACATGTTAGTTCCAGTTTGTGACATCCCAAAAATCACGGCCAGAAAAGACCGGTTTCATTTATGCTTTTAAAATAATTTAAGAGTAAAACCATTGATTTAAAAGAGTTGCGGAAGTTGTCCCCAAAACAATACATGATAAAATAAGGTTTATCAAAGCATTTCTTACAGAAATGTATTTTCATTATATATCAAAACTCGGGATGTCATGTTCCGATACAGACACAAAAGCATAAACAATAAAACATAGACCTTACACATTTATATACAACTACTGGTCTATAAACAAAAACGTCTTCACAAGTTCTCCAACTTATGCTCTCGCGCCACTACCTGTAATACAAAGAAACTAAGCGGGTCAGGCTTGGGAGCCTAGTGAGCATAGAGGGTTTAAACCTACAATAAATAATTATATTTAATTTCATCAACCAACAATAACCCGATTACCCATTCCCGTTATCCTCACTTTACGTCCCTATGACAACAACTATTACAAGGGACCTAATCTAGGATTTTCATCGGGACGAACACTACTGCAAAGGGGTTTCCTCAGCAATGAATGTCCTAAGGCAACCATAATGGGGATAGAATACAGCGAATGAACACCCAAGTTCACCAACACTTACAGGTTATGAGCCTGCTAGCATTCCACAGAACTGTCTAGAAAAGTCTGTGGTCGTCATCCATATTCTGCTGAATGACTAGATCACAATCACATCGAGGACTCTCATCATTTTTATTTCATCACACATCACTATCTACCCATGTTCTACCCAACATATTTGTAGATAAAATATACTTGTTTTATACATAGTTTAAAACCTGTATTGGATGTTCATTCAGACTCAATCCAAATAACAAATGATACATATACACATAACACGTATTTCATAGAGAATAAATCACATCTATGCGTTTAGAAGATAACAACAATACACTCACATAAAACATATGCCTAATACATTCAATCGATACTTCTATTAAATCGTGTATATGAAAGGGACCTATGCACTCACTTGATAAGATGATTATCGGACAGCACTACGGCTCTAAGAGTAGTATTCTTCGGTGAAACTGTGATCTCTTCACACACCGGGCTTCTTGTGGGCAGAGCTTCGGCTTGAAACTCTTTTCTTCTCGGGATCTTCGGTGCTTCAGGACTCGCTTCGGGTCTCGGGACGATACCAGGGCTTTGGGGGTGCTTTAAGAGGGCTAGAGAGGGTATCGGAAGTGATAGAGTGAAGGAATTAGCAACCGTGGCCGGCTGCCCTTCGATTCTATTTATAGGGCTGATTTTTCGATTTTCACGTCGTGAACCACTTATTCACGTCGTGGCCTTGGACGTCATCAGGTGCGTAGACGCAAGTTGGGTCTGCAAGGCTCTGAAAGGTCAAATCACTGAGTTCACATCGTGAACCCACTGTTCACGTTGTGAACCCTGACATTAGGGTTCGTGCCCCAAACTTCAGAAATTCATATCTTTCGCATACGAGCTCCGTTTTCGACGTTCTTTATATGCACGTGTAGGTGAGATTATGCTCTACAACTCTCGTTTAGACTTCGTCGGCTAATTTGACTTTAACTTTTATTATATTATTTTAGTAGGCCAGGACCGGGAAACTCCATTAGAAAATCATATCTTCTTCATCTGACATCCATTTTCGTCTGTCTTTTCACCGTTGGGCTACTATCGACGAGATCTTCGATTCTCATTTAGATTGTTTCGGCTAGAAATCACTCGATCTTATATTCGAACTTCGGGCTGCATACCGCTAAGTCGAGACTTCGAAAAATCATAACTTCCTCATACGAAGTTAGATTTAGACGTTCTTCTTATGCACGCTCTCGGTTTAACTTATTCTAAAACTTTCGTTTAGATCACTAAGGCTAGATATCTCTCTATCTTAAATTCATATTTTACGTCATTCAGTGTCATGCCGGTTCTGTCGCGAAACTTCGACAAGTCATAACTTCTTCGTTATAACTCGGATTTCAGCATTCTTTATATATTCGGAAACCTCGTCACGACCACTACCACATCCTTCATAGATATCAGGTTTATCTAACATTTCATTTTGACACTTATTTTTATCTTTAATTCATTTAAGTCACACAATTAAGCACATAATACTCAAATAATACATCTTTATTCTTTTAAGATGGGTTACAAAGGTTAACCTAGACTATCACATCATCATTAATGCCTGGCTTAGAAACACGGGCATTACACAGTTACATCAAATGACATAGTGACACTAAAATCACCAACATAAATCTTATATATTATTTGTTTTTGATTTTTTTAAATGTTTACTTGTTATTTTTTCTAGTTTTACACGGATATGGGCTATAAAGAGGATTTGTTTGAGAATATTTTGATCAATTGCTTGAAAGAATTTGGTGAATCTGATTTTAGAGTTCATTTGTGGTTTCTCATTTGTATGTGAGTATTATTTTTGTTTGCTTATAGTTTGTTGTTTATTTGGTTTGTTCATTGTAATTGAGAACAAAGAATGACAATGTGATGGATTTTCATGGGGTGGACTACATCAAGATCCTTTTCTTTTGCGAGTTTTTTTCCTCGAAGTGTTTCAATTATTTATGAATATAAATAATGAATATCAAACACACACAATGACACTGAAAATTGAAAATTCTCACAAATCGAATGAACCCAAAAATCTTAATTTCATTTCTTACAACTCAAAACCAATATAAGGGATGACAACATGGGTTTTAGGACATCCTCTAACAAGGGGAAACGCCAAAAAGACAAATTTTCATAAAAAAAATAATAAAAAAAATAAAAAACTAGAAACCTTTTAACCCAAAAATTGAGCCAACAATTGAGCTTTTAACTGCATTTTTATAATTATTTCTTACTGCGACTCAAGAAATAGCTCTGATCCCAGAATATCTGCTTTCCAAATCAATTCCCAAACTTTCTAACTATAATATATGTATCAAAAACCACATCCAAGTTCAAGCCCAAACTGCAGCTACTTAGTGAAACGTTATAGAGAACAAGTGAACAACACCGACCATTCACGACTTAGTGTTATGATTCCTTAAAATCGAAGCTCAAGCATCCAAAGAGGGTGAAAATGTACAATCACCTAAACAAGAAAATTGTAATCAAATTTCTCATCCATAATTAAGCTAATCAAGTTCATACACAACATAATTCCCCTTTTCTTTCCCTTTGAATATGGAATCCTTGTGCATCATCAAATCTACATATAGTACATTAGTGTGTGTTTCTGTGTGTGTGTGTGTGAGAGAGAGAGAGAGAGAGGCCATTTGTATATTGAACAATTATAAAATATTTAAGAAAAATGAAAAATAAATATGCCAAGGGTATAATAGAGTTTCAGTTTCTTGATGGATCAAAAATACAACAAACTGGCAGGATTTGAGGTTGTGCCGTTAGAGGATATTCAGGTTGATGACAGCCTGAATTACATTGAGCGCCCAGTCGCAATCCTTGACAGGAAGTCGAAGGATTTGAGGAACAAGAGGGTGGAGCTAGTAAAGGTGCAATGGCAACACTGCAAGGGATCGGAATGGACTTGGGAGCCGGTGGACGAGATGATGGAGCATTACCCCGAGCTGTTTCAGGATCGAGCAGCAGACTTCGAGGACGAAGTCTAAAATAAGTTGGGGAGATTTGTAGCACCTGGTTCCTGGTACATAAATCTTATTTGAGTATTTCTCTTCTTTTAGCCTTGGACTCGACGAGTCATAGTTCCGACTCGCCGAGTAGATACGGGACCTGGGACACGTTTAAGTTGGTGACTCGGCGAGTCCATATTCCGGACTCGACGAGTCATCGTTGTTGGATGAAACCCTGAGTTTCAGGGGTTTGCACCCTATTTAAACTCTCTTTCCGCCCCAATCTCGCCCCCATTCACCCTCAGAGCCCTGTATCTCTCTCTAGCCTTGCTTCCTTGTGAGTTTGAAGTGTTTTTGTGGTGTTCTTGAAGTTTTTGAGGAGAAAGAAGAGTGAATCAAGAAGAGGAGAAGGAGGCCAAGCATCTCTGTGTCATTCCAACGTTTCCCCTGAGGTATAGCTCGTTTCCCCTCTGTTTTTAAGCTTATTGTCCCTTATAGCTCCATTAAAGTCCTCTTTGAGCCATTTCCAAGATTGTGTATGTTTGAGGGTTTGTAATAAGCTGATTGACCTTTAGATCTAGGAATGGTTGAGCTCCAGGAGCTCAGATCTACTGTCTTTTTGGAACCATATTGCATGAAAGCCCTAGATCTACCCCTTTTGGTGCATTTTGGACCTTAAAACCCTCATGGTGGTCTATTTACACGTAAAGTTGGAAACTTTACGTGATAACCAGGCCCTAGGAGCCCAGATCTATGTATGGCATGAGCTGGATTCAAGCAGAATCGACCATATAGTAATTGCATGGTAACGACTCGGCGAGTCGTTCATCTGACTCGGCGAGTCGGTTCGCGAGTCTCCGAGTCTGTCCCCTTTTCGTAGTGTCGAGTGAGCAGTGAGTCACGGGGTGTGACTCAGTGAGTCGGAAGCTGAACTCATCTATGGAGGAACTCGGCGAGTCAATGCCCTGACTCGGCGAGTTCAAGGCAATCTCCTTAGATCAAGAACAGACTCGGCGAGTTGTTCATACAACTCGACGAGTCGCAGCATAAGTGTTCTTCGGATGAAGATGAACTCGGTGAGCTGTTCATACAACTCGGCGAGTCTTAGCATAAGTGTTCATCGGATGAAGATGAACTCGACGAGTTGTTCATACAACTCGGCGAGTAGGATGAAGGACTTGAATATCAGTTTAGAAGGAGAACTCGTCGAGTCGTCGCCTAACTCGACGAGTAGAAACGGGATTCAGGACAATCGTTTGGGTAGGGACTCGGCGAGTTGGAAAGCCAACTCAGCGAATCGGGTCAACTTAAAGTTGACTCTCACTTTGACTTAGGGCATGATCAGGGGTAAAATGGTCATTTTACCCAAAGGACAGTTAGCAGTGTTTGATTGAGTATGTTGTGGGAATTGCAGCCGGAGGATTTCCGGAGCAGCAGCAGCAACAGTAGACAGTCAGTTCCCAATCAGATCAGCAGCTACTTCGAGGTGAGTTACCTTCCCGTAGCGGTGGGTCTTCGGCCACAATGTCGGCCCACCAGTAGGAGTTGTATGTAGATGATTGTTTCCGTGATATTCATCTAGGGATTACTACTACCTGTGTTATGTTTATGTGGTAGTATGATATGATATTATGTGCTAGTGACAGTAGGGGGGATAGTCCCCGAGGTATCCGGTCGGTAGGGCCAAAGGGGTAGTCATACCCAGCCATGTTAGATAGATTCTGATATTGTGATACATGTTATGTGGTAGTAGTGGAGGGGAGGAATAGTTCCCCAGCATCCAATCGAGAGGACCGAAGGGGAGGCTAGCACCCAGATATGCTAGGCAATATCCGGTTGAGAGGACCGAAGGGGAGACCAGCACCCAGATATGCTAGGCAATACCCGGTCGAGAGGGCCGAAGGGGTAGGTCGGGCACCCAAATATGCCTCACAATATATGTATGTTATGAGATTATATGGTATGTGGTACAGTGGGGGAACTCACTAAGGTTCGTGCTTACGGTTTTCAGTTTTGGTTTCAGGTACCTCCTCAGCCAGGGTAAAGGAGCCGGCGCGGTAGCAGCATGTCACACACACACACACTCTCTTGTTTCCGCAGTTACGAGTTTATTCTGGGATTGATACTCTGATATTTGATTGATCGAATGTTGTAGTTTTCAATTTTCTTTTCGATGTGAAATGGTTTAATCAAACAATGTTTTAACTATTAATGCTTTCATGTAATGTTTTATAACGAAATTTTTGGACGTGAAAAATTGGGTCGTTACAAGTTGGTATCAGAGCCCTGGTTTGAGGGATTCGGACACACCTTCGGGGGTGTCTGAACTCAAATCGAGGGATTAAAAGATTTTCTAAAGGAAAATGTTTTCTAAAAATTGAGAAAAGAGTTTCAAGAAAGAATGAAGTGTGTGATGTGCGCGACCGGCCGAGCTCAAGTAAGTGTTCCCCAAAGTACCCATACGAGTTTATGTTATGTTTATCAGCTTTTGTAGAACAGCATGCTAGAATAGGACTAAGGATCTAGGAGTGATGCCTTATGTGTCTGCTTTATGTGTTTCAGTCGTATGAGAATTGCATGCTAGTTATTGAGTAGACAGCAAGTAGGATAGCCTCATTAGGTTATGCCTGATAGTATGAGCTTAGAACTTTATGCTAGTACAGTTCCTGTAAGCAGATAGAGTTGATTGAGATTGTTACCCTTTTCTGAATGTTGCTTGCTTCGTGCTATGTGGGACTCTGAATAATGGGAGTTAGCCATTAGGCGAATACGTCACGTCACATGTGATCAGGGTTGAATAATCTTAGAGTGCCGAATTTGATCCTACTGCGCAGCTCTTATTTGAGTCCAACCGTTGTAGGGACGAGTCGGGTACACGAAGGATTATATGAGCCTTGTCACATGTGATGGTATTCGGGTAATGGCTAATTGGCATTACAAGGAGGCCTGCAGCAGTTGAGGACTGGATAGAGTAGAATCAGAGATTTCCCTAGGGCAAGCCTAGGATGAGTATAGCAGTGATCAGCAGTAGTGAAAGGGATCTAGTGGAGTCGAGGCATTCCTTGAAGAAGGTACGGATAGATGTGGAAGGTAGTATGGGCCCGTACTACTGAAAGCATAGGATCCGTACCCGAACCAAGGAAGGCCAAGATAAGACCAGGGAACTTGTAAGTAGCAGTGATCCCTCAGGAAGTATCAATATCACTAATGATTGTATTATGTATTGCAGAATGGTGGTACTTCGATCGAGGCCGGTAGATGGCGGTTCAGGAGAGGGGTCAGGTTCGGGATCAGGTTCTGAGCCGGTAGATGAGGGACTACGCGAGTTCATCGTGTCAGAGATCACCAGAGGCATCCTTGAGTCGACCCCCATCCTCTTTGGGTCGATCAAGGAAGGGATCATCGAGTTGATGGAGGATCGCCTTCGGTCATTCAGGAGTGATATGACATCTAGCCATTCGGGATCTCGCACACTGTCCTTCAAGGACTTTAGGGGCAGTGGTGCGCCAGATTTCCATGGGGTGAAAGACCCCATTGCTGCCAGGCGATGGATTGCAGACATCGAGTCTGCACAGTTGACTAGCTTCTGCCCCGAGGGGTCGAAGGTGAGGTATGCAGTCGGGTGTTTACGGGACCGAGCCCGGGATTGGTGGGAGTCAGTGGGTGACTCGTTGGGAGCCTCGGCTATCGAGGCTATGACCTGGTCGGACTTTGTGACCAGGTTCAGGGCAGAGTTTGCGCCGGCTGTCGAGCTTCAGCAGTTGGCCAGGGAGTTTCTGGACATGAGGCAGACGACGGAGACTGTGGCGGAGATCACCGCCAAGTTCCGGGAGAGGGCTTTGTTGGTGCCCCAGTATGCTGGTGACGAGGATATGAGGAGGACCCGCTATCACGACATGCTCCGGGCTGATATCCGGGAGCACGTTAGTTTTTCAGCTTGCCCCACCTTGGACTCCATGATTGCCAGGGCGAGGGAGAGGGAGATAGATTTGGAGCACATCCAGAAATGGAAGGCAGAAGAGGGTCAGTCAGGAGGGGCTTCGGGGAAGAAGCCCAAGGGATCAGATGCGGGGCCGAAAGGCCAACAGGGACGAGGACGCTGTAGGAAATGCGGCAAGACGCACGAGGGAGCGTGCCAGTTGGGATCATCAGGCTGCTACAAGTGCGGCAAGCCTGGGCACTATAGCAGGGATTGCACTGCTCCGGCAGCAGTTATTCAGACATCAGAGTTGTTGTGTTTCCAATGCAACCAGAGGGGCCACAATAAGGCCAATTTCCCCTAGTTGACAGTTTCAGCGCCGGTGAAGGTGCCAGCTCCAGCGACCCTGCGGATCATGGATGGCCGGCAGGGCAAGGCAGAGGCTCCGGTGGTGAGGAGCCGAGCATTTCAGTTGACTACCGAGGAGGCACGCGTCGCACCCGATGTGGTGACGGGTATGATTCTTTCCCTTTATTTTATTTTTATGATGTTATGATATTGATATGTGCTCCGTATGTATATGTATGCATTAGGATCGTTCCATGTGAACGACATCCCAGTTCAGGTGTTGTTCGACTCGTGTGCATCCCGATCATTTGTTTCCCTTGCGCTTAGCAAGAAGTTTCATGAGACTTCAGGCGAGTTAGATTGCCCTTTAGAGGTAGAGATCGCTGATGATCGATCGGTGCGAGCATCGATGGTGTTTCGAGATTGCGTATTGCGTTTGTTTGAGGAGCGCTACTTGGTAGACTTGGTTCCCATTCCGTTGCGCGGGAACAAGGTGATTATAGGCATGGATTGGTTGAGCCCTAATGGGGCGGTGATAGATTGCGAGCAACAGCTAGTGCGGGTCAGGACCCCAAGCGGGGGAGAGTTAGTGATTCATGGCGAGAGGCCGTAGTATGGACCCACAGTATGTTCAGCAGCAAGGGCGAGACGCTACCTTCACCAAGGATGCGTAGGATATGTCGCGTATGTGATGGATACCCGAGAGGCGGGTAAGGCAACAGTGAGCGAGGTTCCGGTGGTTCGAGATTTTGCAGATGTTTTCCCAGAGGAGCTTCCTGGGATACCTCCGAAGCGACAGGTGCAGTTCAGGATTGACCTTGTTCCTGGTGCGGCTCCGATAGCCAAGGCACCGTATCGGTTGGCTCCTCCTGAGATGCAGGAGTTGTCTACACAGCTGCAGGAGCTGTTAGACAAAGGATTCATTCGACCGAGTAGTTCACCCTGGGGAGCCTCGATTTTGTTCGTGAAGAAGAAGGACGGGTCGCATCGGATGTGTATAGATTACCGGGAGCTGAACAAGGTAACGGTGAAGAACCGTTACCCGCTCCCGAGGATTGATGACCTCTTTGACCAGCTTCAGGGAGCATCTTGGTTCTCCAAGATTGATTTGCATTCGGGTTATCATCAGATGAGGGTCAGGGAGGAGGATACGCAGAAGACCGCGTTTCGGACGCGCTATGGCCACTATGAGTTTGTGGTGATGCCGTTTGGGCTCACCAATGCTCCTGCCGCGTTCATGGACCTCATGAACCGCGTATGCAGACCGATGCTGGATCGGTCTGTGATAGTCTTTATCGATGACATCTTGGTTTATTCCAAGACTCAGGAGGAGCATGAGGAGCATCTGAAAGAGGTGTTGGAGACCCTGAGGAGGGAGAGCTTGTATGCCAAGTTCTCCAAGTGTGAGTTTTGGTTGCGCGAGGTGCAATTTCTCGGACACCTTATCAACCAGAACGGGATTCTGGTCGATCTGGCCAAGGTCGAGGCCGTGATGAGATGGGAGGTTTCGAAGTCTCCATCTGAGATTCGGAGTTTCCTGGGATTAGCAGGCTACTATCGGAGATTTATTCAGGATTTCTCCAAGATAGTCGTACCCCTGACGCGGCTGACGAAGAAAGCCGTGGTCTTTCGGTGGGGACCCGAGCGGCAGGCTGCGTTTGAGACGCTGAGACAGAGATTGTGCGAGGCGCCGATCGTAGCCCTGCCAGAGGGCGTAGAGGATTTTGTGGTATACTACGACGCGTCCATTTCTGGGTTAGGCGCGGTACTGATGCAGAGGTGGCATGTCATTGCCTACGCTTCGAGGCAGCTCAAGCCTCACGAGGCGAACTACCCGACGCATGATTTGGAGTTGGGGGTGGTGGTTTTTGTCCTCAAGATTTGGCGGCATTACCTCTACGGGGTTCGATGTACCATTTACACGGACCACAAGAGTTTGAGGTACCTCATGGATCAGCCGAATCTGAATATGAGGCAGCGTCGGTGGTTGGACGTGGTAAAGGATTATGATTGCGAGATCCTCTACCACCCGGGGAAGGCCAATGTGGTGGCCGATGCGCTTAGCCGCAAGGCGGCGCCGATCAGGGACGTTTGCATGAGGATGACCGTGGTGACTCCCTTGTTGGAGCGAATTCGGGAGGCTCAACAGGAGGCTATCAAGGAGGAGCATCGGAAGAGCGAGCGTGTGGTGGGTCAGGTTTCCTCCTTTGATTATAATAGCCGAGGACTATTGACACTACACCGTAGGGTGTGGGTGCCGTGTCACGGAGGCGTGCGCCAGATTTTGATGGAGGAGGCGCACAAGTCCTGATTCTCTATTCATTCCGGGGCGACGAAGATGTATAGGGATCTTCGTCTAGATTATTGGTGGCCCTGCATGAAGCGGGATGTGGCATGGTACATTGAGCGCTGCTTGACCTGCAGGAAGGTCAAGGCCGAACATCAGAGGCCGCATGGCAAGATGCAGCCGTTGGATATTCCACTGTGGAAATGGGAAGATATCACGATGGATTTTATCACGAAGCTTCCCAGGACCGCGCGTGGAGTGGATTCGATTTGGGTCATCGTGGATCGATTGACCAAGAGTGCTCACTTTATCCCGATTCAGGAGAGCATATCGGCCGAGAAATTGGCCGACATCTATATCAGGGAGATCGTGGCGCGGCACGAGGTGGCAGTTTCGGTTATCTCGGACAGGGATGTGCATTTTACTTCCAGATTTTGGAAGAGATTTCATGACGATTTGGGCACTCGTTTGCATTTTAGCACCGCCTTTCACCCGCAGACGGATGGTCAGAGCGAGCGGACCATCCATACTTTGGAGGATATGTTGCGGGCGTGCGTGCTAGACTTCGGTGGTAGCTGGGATACCTATCTTCCCCTGGCCGAGTTCTCCTACAACAACAGCTATCACGCGAGTATCGACCGCCCTCCCTTCGAGATGTTGTACGGACGGAGGTGCAGGACCCCGATATGCTGGGGTGAAGTTGGCCAGAGAGTCATGGGGAGCACCGAAGTGGTGCTCAAGACGACCGAGAGGATCCAGCAGGTTCGGAGCAGGCTTCAGATTGCTCAGAGTCAATAGAAGAGTTACGCCGACAAGCGTCGATCCGACTTGGAGTTCCAAGTCGGGGATATGGTTCTCCTGAAGGTGTCGCCTTGGAAAGGCGTCATTCAATTCAGGAAGCGGGGCAAGTTGGGCCCGAGATTCATTGGACCGTTCAGGGTCGTAGCCCGTGTGGGCAAGGTGGCGTATAGGCTGGATCTGCCAGCCGAGCTCAGCCAGATCCACAGCACTTTCCATGTTTCTCAGCTGCGGAAGTGCCTAGTGGACGATTCAACGGTTGTGCCGTTAGAGGATATTCAGGTTGATGACAGCCTGAATTACATTGAGTGCCCAGTCACAATCCTCGACAGGAAGTCGAAGGATTTGAGGAACAAGAGGGTGGAGCTAGTAAAGGTGCAATGGCAGCATCGTAAGGGTTCGGAATGGACTTGAGAGCCGGTGGACGAGATGATGGAGCATTACCCCGAGCTGTTTCAGGATCGAGCAGCAGACTTCGAAGACGAAGTCTAAAATAAGTGGGGGAGATTTGTAGCACCTGGTTCCTGGTACATAAATCTTATTTGAGTATTTCTCTTCTTTTAGCCTTGGACTCGGCGAGTCATAGGTCCGACTCGCCGAGTAGATACGGGACCCGGGACACGTTTAAGTTGGTGACTCGACGAGTCCATATTCCGTACTCGACGAGTCACCGCTGTTGGATGAAACCCTAAGTTTCAGGGGTTTACACCCTATTTAAACTCTCTTTCCGCCCCAATCTCACCCCCATTCACCCTCAGAGCCCTGTATCTCTCTCTAGCCTTGCTTCCTTGTGAGTTTGAAGTGTTTTTGTGGTGTTCTTGAAGTTTTTGAGGAGAAAGAAGAGTGAATCTAGAAGAGGAGAAGGAGGCCAAGCATCTCTGTGTCATTCCAACGTTTCCCCTGAGGTATAGCTCGTTTCCCCTCTGTTTTTAAGCTTATTGTCCCTTATAGCTCCATTAAAGTCCTCTTTGAGCCATTTCCAAGATTGTGTATGTTTGAGGGTTTGTAATAAGCTGATTGACCTTTAGATCTAGGCATGGTTGAGCTCTAGGAGCTCAGATCTATTGTCTTTTTGGAACCATATTGCATGAAAGCCCTAAATCTACCCCTTTTGGTGCATTTTGGACCTTAAAACCCTCATGGTGGTCTATTTACACGTAAAGTTGGAAACTTTACGTGATAACCAGGCCCTAGGAGCCCAGATCTATGTATGGCATGAGCTGGATTCAAGCAGAATCGACCATATAGTAATTGCATGGTAACGACTCGGCGAGTCGTTCATCTGACTCGGCGAGTCGGTTCGCGAGTCTCCGAGTCTGTCCCCTTTTCGTAGTGTCGAGTGAGCAGTGAGTCACGGGGTGTGACTCAGTGAGTCGGAAGCTGAACTCATCTATGGAGGAACTCGGCGAGTCAATGCCCTGACTCGGCGAGTTCAAGGCAATCTCCTTAGATCAAGAACAGACTCGGCGAGTTGTTCATACAACTCGACGAGTCGCAGCATAAGTGTTCTTCGGATGAAGATGAACTCGGCGAGCTGTTCATACAACCCGACGAGTCTTAGCATAAGTGTTCATCGGATGAAGATGAAATCGACGAGTTGTTCATACAACTCGGCGAGTAGGATGAAGGACTTGAATATCAGTTTAGAAGGAGAACTCGTTGAGTCGTCGCCTAACTCGACGAGTAGAAACGGGATTCAGGACAATCGTTTGGGTAGGGACTCGGCGAGTTGGAAAGCCAACTCGGCGAGTCGGGTCAACTGAAAGTTGACTCTGACTTTGACTTAGGGCATGATCAGGGGTAAAATGGTCATTTTACCCAAAGGACAGTTAGCAGTGTTTGATTGAGTATGTTGTGGGAATTGCAGCCGGAGGATTTCCGGAGCAGCAGCAGCAGTAGACAGTCAGTTCCCGATCAGATCAGCAGCTACTTCGAGGTGAGTTACCTTCCAGTAGCGGTGGGTCTTCGACCACAATGTCGGCCCACCAGTAGGAGTTGTATGTAGATGATTGTCTCCGTGATATTCATCTAGGGATTACTACTACCTGTGTTATGTTTATGTGCTAGTATGATATGATGTTATGTGCTAGTGACAGTAGGGGGGATAGTCCCCGAGATATCCGGTCGATAGGGCCAAAGGGGTAGTCATACCCAGCCATGTTAGATAGATTCTGATATTGTGATACATGTTATGTGGTAGTAGTGGAGGGGAGGAATAGTTCCCCAGCATCCAGTCGAGAGGACCGAAGGGGAGGCCATCACCCAGATATGCTAGGCAATATCCGGTCGAGAGGACCGAAGGGGATGCCAGCACCCAGATATGCTAGGCAATACCCGGTCGAGAGGGCCGAAGGGGTAGGTCGGGCACCCAGATATACCTCACAATATATGTATGTTATGAGATTATATGGTATGTGGTACAGTGGGGGAACTCACTAAGCTTCGTGCTTACGGTTTTTAGTTTTGGTTTCAGGTACCTCCTCAACTAGGGGAAAGGAGCCGGCACGGTAGCAGCATGTCACACACACACACACTCTCTTGTTTCCGCAGTTACGAGTTTATTCTGGGATTGATACTCTGATATTTGATTGATCGAATGTTGTGGTTTTCAATTTGGTTTTCGATGTGAAATGGTTTAATCAAACAATGTTTTAACTATTAATGCTTTCATGTAATGTTTTATAACGAAATTTTTGGACGTGAAAAATTGGGTCGTTACACTAGTACAAAATGACTACGAAGCCAAAAAAAGGCAAGGTTTAGACTAAAAATCAGAAAAAATGCATACCACAGGGACCATTTTTTTTCATTTTTTTCGAAAAAATACCCATGGATACTGATGTTAGTGGTATGATTGTTCATCCAACTGCTTCGCCTCCAGGAATGAGAGAAGCGACAAACTATGCAGTTTCTATCATCATTGTGCTCACACCTCTGTTTTCATTTGATAATTGACCCCAATCTTGATGCTTGGAAGTAGCCATCAATTTAGCTCTTGTTGTAGTAGCGACGGTGATTGTAATTGAAGTTTGTTCGCTATTTGTTAAACTGGGCAATTATTCTACCTTGGAGGTAATCAAACTTGGGCTTATTTTTACATCGACTTTCATATTATTGCTCACATTTATGTTATTCTCCTTATACACAGTGAAAAACCAGTCGAGATTAATATTCTTCTACAATTTCATATTTTTTGTTCCTGTTGTTGGATTTGTTATTCTGATTTTGTGCCGCCGATCAAGCTTCGTGTTTACACAACTACTAGCTGATATGAATGAATTGGTACTAATATGGAACAACCTTATTTAAGCATGGGATAAACTGGATCATTTTCCAAGGTTTATTTCACATCACATAATTGGCTTGGTAGTGGTTTTCATATTTTTCTATGTTTGTGTTCTAATCGCTATAGGCCTCTTGTTGTGGTGGGGATGTTCATTTTCATGTAGGTAATTTTCTATGGTTCTAAATCTTTGATTTCAATAGGATGATTGGTACCATATGACTTGAAACAAATTTACAAAATGATTAGTATATAATGGAAACATTTTGATGTATGTTTTTAATTTGGATTTCATGATGAAATTCGGGTCTTTGGGTTATGTTTCATTTGAGGCTCAATCCCTTAACTCCTATGGATAATTTTTGGACTTTGGGCTTTCTTAGATTTGGCCACATTGGGCTTTGGGTACCATTTAGGAAATTAGGCCTCTAGGGAGCAAATGAGTTGAGCTTTGTTTTGGGCCAAGTAGGTAAAAGGATAAAATGGCCTTTTTACCATGGATGTTGGACAAATTACCTTGATTCTTTATTTTGGATTAAGACCCAAATATTAATTGGGTATTATTGATGATGTTAGTGCTAGATTCTTCCAAATCAGCAGTCCGAGCTTTTATCATAGAGATTCATCAGACTGAAGTGAGTTTCCTCACTGTGTTTGGCGGGTTGAAGGCACCAATGTTGGCCCATGGTTTATTATGATCAAGATGCTAGATGTCTGCATGATTTTGCATGTATGTTTTTTCTGATATGTTTACCGGGCAGAGCCCAATGTCAGGCGTGGACAAATTATATTGTATGTTATTTATCTTTGTGATTCGTGCATGTTTTTATGTGTTTGTATGTATATCGGGCGGGGTCCGATGACAGGGGAGGCCTGATGATCGACAAATCTGTTTCGAGCGGCCTCGATGCTGAGCGGGGCCTGATGTCGCGCGCGCGGGGGGGGGGGGGGGGGGGGGGGCTATGTTTGCTATGTATGGTATGTGGTATTTTGGGGAACTCGGTAAGCTTTGTGTTTATGGGTTTCGGTTTATGTTAAGTACTTCTGGTTCGAAAGGGAAGAGCTCGGGATGATTGTAGTGCACACACCATGTTGTTCTGCATTTTATATGATTCTGATTGTACTTGGATGTTATTTGATATACTCTGGTTTCAATATGATTTTATGATATTGTTATGGATAACGGTTTTATTAATATAAAAATCAAAACTTTTGGTCTTAATCGATGAGACGTTAGATTATGAGATCAAACTATAGAGACTTTATAGTAGATTTCTCTTGGATAATTTGATCGGTATTTGAGACTTAATCTGAAAAAAATATATGATTTTTTTAATATTAAGTCAAAATGCAAAGACTCTATAAGAGATTTCTCTATGATTTACTGTTTACAAAACTTATAACGGTTGTTGGATAAACAAATAAAAATTATCCTCATAGGTAAACATAAACTTGTTCCCGAACAACATATATATTAAAAAAAATTGTACACGTTATATGTTACATAACTAGGTGTGAGACTCATGTATTACACGGATTTATTAAAAATAAAAATTTAATATCAATATATAAACATGAAATATTTTATAAAGTAATACTTTACATAACAAAATGTAATATTTTAGAACATTTGCACAATAAATTAAATCGTTTGGAGTATTTATGAGCATTTATTATGAAATTAATAGGATGATTTTATTTCTTTATAGAATCAATTACAATTTTGTGGAATTTTATTTTAAGAAAAATGGAAATTCCTAAAAAGTGACAAGTGGAAAATAAAAATTTTAAAACTTCCACAAAATGACAAGTGTCAAAATGAAGGAAAAGATGATATGTGACAAAAAAAAACCCTTCATTTATTAGAAAGGAAGTAATGATACTAAAAAAACCAAACCAATATAGTTATTGTTAAATTATAACCACACTATATTGGATTTATTGTTCATAAAGCAATTATTTTATAGTTTTAAATAGATTGCAACAAAATTAACAAAAGTTAAAAATATATAGGTAATTTACATTTACCCTCAACAACCACTATTGTTGCAACAACATTTTGCCTTATTATTATTTTTTCAATATGCTTATTTTGTCGCTAAAAATTATAAAAAGAACTAGAATTGAAATCAGATTTGCCTAACCAAAACTAATTATTTTCTAAATATTTCATTTTACATTTGAAGCTAGGTTAGGACTTATAGCAACTTACTTTACCATAATCAATAAAATAGGAACCGTACTATAAGTTTTCTCGGTACATTATGGAAAAAATGAAAATAAAACATGAAAAATGTCACTTGAAGGCAACAAAATAAATCAATTTCATAACCATCATATATAGCATAGCAACTTAAAAATGATTTAAGGCTCAAAATCTCATAATAAGAGATGAGCGGGTCGGACCAGACCCGAACCAAAAACTGAAAATCTGAAAATCGATTTGCGTGCATCTTATGGACCGAAAACTGGTCCACTTTATGATGTGCCGGTTCTAGTTCCAAGTTTGTTGATTCCGGTTCTGGTTCCCCACTCATGTTCTCTCACCGACTTATAGGCCAAATTTGAATTATTTCATGTTAATGGACTATTTGTTGGACTTCCTTTCATGTTGTTGGACCATTTAAAAGAATTACTCCATTTGCAAATGAACATGAATATCCAATACTATTGTATTAAAACACAATGTCATACACTGGAAACCAAAGGATCAAAACTGCGATTTACTCAAAAATGTATGTATTCATATTCTACTATATAATATACCTCAAATTCATTGAGTTTTAAATTTGTTTTTTTGGGCATAATTGAAAAAAGGACAAAGAAGAATCAAAATATATAATCTCAATAGTGTACGTATCAAAAGATGTACAATACTATAACCAAAACATATTCCACGTACTTCAGTTTGTTTGTTTATCATAGCTCACTTTTTTTTTTTTTTTCCTTTGAAAATGACCATTTTGTCATTGGAAAATTTTAAAAAAGTTAACCGCAGGAACCCATTTTATAAAATGACAATTTTTGACTTATTGAAACGTTGTCTATATGAAGTTAGGGTTGCATTCGAGGTTGTTCGATTTTTATTTTCACTTTTAAAAAATCAAAAACCAAATCGACTTTAGATGACTTGAGTTGAAAAAATCACCTTTATGGCAATTAACAATGTTTCATCGTGACTATTAAACAACATTTTATATTATATACTAATTGAATCAAAAGAAAAAAAGTTAATTCCAAATGATGCGTATAGAGAACTAATATTAAGTAAATGGTCAATTTAATTTTATACTTGTCAATGAGTATTTTTTTTATTTTGTTTTTATAGTTCGTAATGACATAAGTTAAAATATATATATATATATATATATATATATATATATATATATATATATATATATATATATATATATATATATATATATATATATATATATATATATATATATATATATATATATATATATATATATATATATATATATATATATATATATATATATATATATATATATATATATATATATATATATATATATATATATATATATATATATATATATATATAAAACCCCTTGTTTCTGGTTCCTCCCTGATACATGTCTCGCCCTTTAGCTTCTTGACAATTATAGATATGCTGACCCTATTAAGAAACATATCGGACCAACCTCATACAACATAAAAAAAAACATTAATCAAAAAGCTATACCCGTTTGTCTATAGGTTTTAAATTGTTTTAAATTTAATTTTGATTGTGTTTTTATTTCTTGGATTTTTCGAATGACAACTTGTCTCCACATGGTTCATCGTTTAGAACTTGTTTCACGATTATGTTATACCTTCGATCTCCTTTTTCAAATTTTGGTTTCATGATTCAGTCCTTTGTAGAACTTGTTTTTCTTATTTAATTTTTAAAATATGTAACAATGCCATTTAGCATTCATATCGTTTTAACTATAAAACTACAAGTTTGCACACTGTTCACCGTATATCCAGGACCTAGAGTTGTGTGCCAGACTAGACTAAATCAATCTAGTTTCGTTTCTAATACAACCTTCATTACATAGACTACAGTACAGATATTTGAGTAATTGAGTTTTTGGATAATGAATGCATATTGTATTCATCCCACATTGGTACAAGGTAAGAAGGTTGGGTGCTCTCCAAATCTATATAAAAAAGACAAAGTTTTTGGTTTCAATGCATCCCAATCAACACATTTGAAGTGTTTGATTATATTTCTTTTCTTTCTCTTGTTTAAGAATGTAGAAAAATTTTAGAGTGTGTGAGTGTAATGTGGGGAAGGTAGAAAGATAAGTTTATTTGACTGTAACAATCTATCATATAATCTAGTTTTTTCTTTTGAAAGCTAGAGTTTTTTTCCTTGTTTTGAGTTTTCCTCGTATATTATTTAGTTTAGACAAATTTTCTATTGTTGATGTTATTAGGATTGTTGGATAACACAAATAACTTACAAAATGTTGCCCAAAAGGCACCTTCATGAAGCCATTAAAAGAAGAAACCAAATTATGAATGAACATACATTGTCAAAAAATTTGGGATCCTTAAGAATACATAACATTAGCAAATTATGACATGAGTTCCACCGGCCTTTTTTTCAATAACAAACAACTATAAATTCATATAGGGAAATTGTAGAAAGCACAAGACAAAGAAACAAGGTCACAATGTTTCCATAAGAATAGTTTAATGTATAAGAAGCAAGGTCAAAATGTTTTCATAAGAATAGTTTGATGCATATAGAATCAACGATAGTTTTTTTAACAACTAAATGATTTAGATTAAAAGAGTTAAAATATTGCTCATAGAGCTAGAACATTACAA
The DNA here is from genome assembly GCF_002870075.4 of Lactuca sativa. Taxonomy (NCBI): domain Eukaryota; kingdom Viridiplantae; phylum Streptophyta; class Magnoliopsida; order Asterales; family Asteraceae; genus Lactuca; species Lactuca sativa. The sequence goes on from NC_056626.2 coordinate 15,076,299, forward strand.
AGTAAGAGTCAAAAGTGGGTTTTAAATACACATAGATCAAGCAACATTTAACTTCCTAAATCTATTCTTGTCGGAGGCATAGCACTAAAAAGAAGACTATTTCAGTAATTCCAGATAACCCACCATATCATCATAATAATAGCCTCCAAAAGAACTCGTTTCTTGCTTGTAATTTAGATAAATTTTATCTGCGTCGCTACTTCAGCATTATCTCCAAAGTTAGATATGTCAATATCACACTATCTTCTTACGAATTTCCAAAGGTCCATAGTAACATGACAAAAGAGAAAAACATGTGCAGGGTCTTCTTCAATACCACAATAGGAACACATAATGGAAGGAACGTCAATACCTATATGTTCAAGATTAACACAAGTGGGAAGTTTGTTCATCCGACATCAAAAATATAAAATATTAACTTTACTAGGCATGAATCTATTCCATTCGGTAAAATATTAACATCAATCGTCATTTTAGTCTCATAGGATGTGAAGCTAAGATCACCTTCCGCATCGCAAATTCAAATGTTAGTATCACTTGAAAGCCCAATACAATGCAATAACGACAGTATATGTGTTCAAATAATAAATTTACACCCACAGTTTACTCGTATTATCATTTTCGAGACTATATATTTGGGGTAAAAGTTCGTCATAGATTCAAAATGGAATATCATGATTCTCTAGAACACACGCACACCCTCCAGGACTCCTTTCTTGTTTCAGCAACAGTAAAGTCTCTCTTAGAGCCAATCTTACACACCCATGTATCCTTGTGCTTTGATAAAGTAACATCTGAAACAGTCTCCATCATCAAGTTCAATTGATTACTTTCTTCTCTTCCCCTAACATATCTGCGTCAATTCCAATTCCACCTCTCTAAAGTTTTTCTATCTGCAATTACACAATCTTGGTGCATCTCAAAATTGAACAGATGTGGAAAAAACAAAAACAAGGGTTGATCTCTGATCCAAATATCCTTCCAAAATTTAATATTCACTCCATTTTCTAATTTCCTTTGCAAAACCGAATATTGCAAAATATTTTGTTCCTGCGATTTATAATTTGAAGAAAGAATCCTACCCTATAGACCCATACCATTCCTTATAATAGTCTCCAAATCAAACCCACATTTTTCACCATATAACTTTGATCAAGGTGGAGTCTTCATTGTTGAACAAACGCCATTTCCATTTTTGCAATAAAAGCGAAATTAAAAGCAATGAGACTTCCTATGTCAAGACCTCCTTGCTCTCTAGCAGCTAAAACAACGTCCCATTTCACCCAAGGAAGTTTTCGATGATCCTCGAGTCCACCCCAAAAAATTAGAAACAGATTCTAGTTGTTTTGCAACTACAACCGACATCAAAAAGAGAGATAAGGAATATATACCCAAGGAGCCGAAGATTGATTTTATTAGAGTAGTCCTTCCACCAATCGAAAGAGTATTAATCTTCCATTTACTCTCTTTTTCTTAAATTTATCTATAATCGGTTTCCAAGATGCAATTCTCATCATATTCCCCAAATAAAAAAAATGTAACTTATCAAATAAGAAAAAGGTAACTTATCAGGTTTGTACCAATCATACAATCAACCCAACAAGCTCCAATGCCAAATAAACTCGACTTCTGTAAATTTATCTTCAACCCCGAGACAAGATAGAAGCAATGCAGAATGAACACCATATTTATCAAATTTAGCTTATCCTATTCACCAAAAATAATTACATCATCCGCATAGAAAAAATGTAAAAGATATAAATCTCCACGGCCAAGTTTGACTCATTTAAAAATGCCTTCACCAATAGTGTCCTCAATAGCCACATGCAGTCCTTCCATAATTAAAATAAAGAGGAAGGGAGAAAGAAGGTTTCTTTGTCTAAGACCTCTCTCAATTTAGAATTCATCGGACGGACCGCCATTAATAATGACGTAGGCTCTAGCAGATATCAAACAAGCTTTGATCCATGAACATCATTTCTTTCCAAAGTTCATAAATTACATGACTTTGTCCAAAGTATTTCCAACTTACTGAATCAAACACTTTTGCAAAATCAAGCTTTAAAACCATCGTTTTCTTTTAATTTTTCTTATACAACTCGACAACCTCGTTCACCATCAAGGGACCATTGAGAATCTGACAGTTTTTCACAAAATCAGTTTGTTCACTGCTAACAATCGACCCAATAACCTTAGTAAGACGAATAGCAAGGATTTTTGCTAAAATTTTATACTGAATACCAATAAGGGTGATGGGACAAAAATCATTAATGACCATAGGACTAGAAATCTTCAGGATCATAGTTATGAACAAGGAATTGCAACAAGAAGGTATCCAAGCATTTTAAAAAGAACTCTGCCACGAAGTAAAAAATGTCGTTTTTTAGCATCTCCCAATATTTTTTAACAAAAGCAAAGGTAAATTCATCTGGTCCCGGAGATTTGTCACGACCACACTCCCAAACTACATTTTTTTTAATTCCTTAAGAGAACACAACATCTCAAGATCAGTTTGCATGCAAGCTGAAAGTTTCTTAAATCGGGGGCTTGGGTGTGTAGCAGGTATAGAATCTTACTTTTTAAATTTCTCTTTGGAATGTAAGAAAAATCTTTTTTACTCTAGACGGTTCATAAATCAATTCCCCCTCAACTTTAATACCTTTCATAATAAGCTGTCTCCATTTTTTATTTTACACACCATGAAAGTACTTTGAATTTCCGTCACCGTCTATGCTCCATCTTATTTTCGCCTTTTGAGACATGTCGTATACTTCTTTTTTCTCTGGTTGAAGAATTTGAGCCCGAATCGAACTTCTTTCAATAACAATTGAATCAAAGTCATTGTCATCATCAATTAACTTATCAAAATCTTGCATTCTTTTCAATAAACCTCCTTTCAAAGCCCTTCTTTTTTCTTTTTCCATCCTACACCAACTCTTCAATGCCAATTTCAAGTTTTTCTAACTTATTTATAAATCTAATACTTGCAATATCATCCTTGTCGGCCTTTGGATAACGCCAATTGTTTTAAATTAATTCACCAAAACCTTCCTCATGCATCCACGAAATAAAGAATTTAAAAGACCTCAGACCATAATCCCTAGCAAGTTGCGATAACATAATTGTCCGATGATTAGAGATTGTCAAACCTAAAGCCGTATTTATTACCAAGTGAAAGCTCGTGTGAGTAAAACAAGGGGTAAATTTGTTATTTTGGGTTTTGTTTATTACCAAGTAACAGCCGGCGTGAGTAGAATAAGGGCCAAACCAGGTATTATAATGATCGAAACTCATTAACTCACTAAAATCTTAGACTATAAAAAATTAACTATTAAAATTACTAAAGTAACATATAAATAAAAGAAATATTAAAAAAAAATAATTGGTATCACAACCGAACCCATTGGACAGTGCTTCTAAAATGTTAAGAATCGAAACTGTTTTGAATCAACTTTAATATTTAGACACTGAACCAGTAGTTTCAAAACGGTTCTGGTTATGAAAGTATGTACTCGGTTCTCATGTTCACCTCTAGTATGAATGAGTTGGTGTGAACTACTTGCTCAACTAATATTATATATTAAGGGGTGAACTTAGGTAGGTACCCGGTTCAATGGTTTGGAACGGTCCCGAAACAAAGTGGAGGTTTTTGGAATGTTGGAATCGGAACCAATGATATAAATAAATTGGAATTTTTCTTTGGATAAAATTCGTAAAAATAGTTAAAACTTTAGCAAAATTTGTAAGGAAAAATAGGTTTTTGTAAAAAAAAAAAAAAAAAAAAAAAAAAAAAAAAAAAAAAAGTGTAAAATAAAATAAAAAACAAAACAAAAAACATTTGTGTACTCCGCTGAAATGTGAGGTTCCACGGACATCTGAAATTACATGAATTTAATATTTCATATACCATTCAACCTGATACCATGATTATTTATCGGTTTCAAAACTAATTATCTTGTTGTAATGGTTATAAACCACCAATTATTCGTAATTTATGCCAATAAAACAAATGAGAATTACGAAAATTGAGGGGGTTGCCACGAATAAAAGAAATACATTTGGGGTAGATTTATGAACTAAAAAGATAAGGCCAAGGACTACAAACTGTAACATTTAATTTTAAAACCATAAGGAAATTTGAGGACTTTGGTGTTAGGTGTGATATGAAATTTTATGGAATAAAAGAATAAAATCATGAACTAAAAATATAATATTAAATCTTCGAAAGAATCGAGGCTCTTATTCAGTTATTCCCAAAGTTTTTTTTTAGCTCATGCTCCAGAACCTCACGGCGACGGCTAATTTCCCATAAAAAACTTATTTTTTGAAATATTAAGAAAATTGCACAAGCCATTCCAATATCATGTCCTTTTAAACCATAATCATCGGTTTTATCATATGATTCATACACTAAAAAAAAAATAATGCACTTCACAATTTATTAACTCGAGTTATTGGGAAAGAAAATACATTTTAAATATTTACTGTCGATAAGTTGATCATATGTATTAGGAAACTGATTTTTCCATGATTTTTTTTATGCATCCATTGATTTTTACAGTAAATGGAGAATTATGCCCTCATTTAAATTTGGAGATGCAAAAGAGAAAGAAAGATCCATGTTTCCAAAAGACCAGGACGCTGCAATCCTTCTTTTTCCTTCAATCCTTCTTTTTCCTTCGGCGTTGCAAGTCTTCAATCCTTCGGTATCTCCAATTCTTTTTCCTCTGCAAGTTTCTGATTGTATTAACTCCAACGATAATATTCACAATGAATCATCACTTCAGAACATATGATTCTTGTCACATATGATTCTTGTCAGGGCCGATCCAAACGTATATAGGGTCCGGAGCAAAAAAAAAAAGGGCCCTTTAAAGACATATAATAAAGATTAACAAAATATCATTTATTTTTTACTATAAACATGTTCAAATAGCAATAACAAGCAAGTCAAATTGATTATCTTTTGAGTTACTTTGAGTTTGAATCAACTTTATGATGGGTTTTGGTCATAAGACATCCTATGTACTCATACAAACCCTAATGCTTGGATTTAGGTTTCTCTATTGTACATGCTTTGAATCCAAGACTATAAACCCTAATTCTAGCATATGGAAATCAATATTAACATATAATTAGGTTTAAGATATTACCTTGATTGTTATGTAGCAATAACAATCCCAATTCCTCCTTGAATTGACTTTGGAAGGCTTAGAGTCACAAGTGTCACTCCTCTAATGGCTTACAAACACCATAAGCAAGTGGAGAAGGTATAAAGAGAGAGGAGAGGTATTGAATTCGTTTCTAGGACCTCTTGGGAAGGCATAGACGAATTCATGAGCCTTAGGGGGTTTATATAGGTGTAAAGATTAGGGTTTTAGTCCTTATCCTTATCTAGTTGCTTGCCCACCAAGCAACCATAAGATAAGTCTTAGAAACCCTTATCCTAGTCGAATTCTAAGGCATTATCTCCTTAAATTCGTTCACCCTATATTTAAGATAATCCTTACCTTATTTTGTAACTATCACATAATTACAATTCAGCCCCTCTAGTTTAATTAATTACACTTGATCACAAAATTAATTCTTAATTAATTATTGACCAATATTAATTAAACAAATATGATTTCTCCTTTAATATATTATTCTTATAACATATTAATAAATCATAATAACCTCTCTCTCTATTTATTTCTCCAATCAAGTTGTTTTGGTGAAGGCAACCCAAAAGGACCATGCATCATCGGGTCAAGTACATACCAAAATAGTTATGGACTTAGACACTAATCCAACACTTTAGGCCCTAAAAATCATTTAGTTATTAATATATATATATATATATATATATATATATATATATATATATATATATATATATATAGACACATATAACCTAGAAATTTTGGGCCCCCTGGAGACGTGGGCCCTAGACGGTCGCCCGGGTTGCCCACCGTCTGGACTGGCCCTCTAATTCTTGTATGTGTTTGATTATGTTGGTTCACTATGTATGTGTCTCAACAACCCTCTCTAATAGATCCTTTATGTCAACAAGCACGAGATTGTTAACATTAATCTATTTTTCAGAATGTCTCTCTCTAATAAAAGATTTGTGGATATCCTTTAATAGTTTGACCTTTTTAAGGCTTCTTCATTGTATTTTTCACATGAAGATCTTGAAAGAAATCTCTGCCACTTTTCCTCCATCAGTTAGAGCTCTTAACTCTAGATCCTTCCCTACCCTCCATGATAATTATTTTGTCGAACATCTTAACTTCAAGAATAGAGAAGTTATTAAGATATCATGTTTTGTTCTATGTTGTTTCTGAAACTGTGTTTGCATGTAAAAACAACTTGACAAAGATTCTTGATCACTTGGATTACTTAATGGCTACCCTCACTTTAACCATTGAACTCGAATACAAATCTCAGAACACATGCAACCCGAACCCTAAGATGCAACTAAACCAAGTTCTTCAGATTTTGATCACCAGTTCCAACCCAACAGTCTTGCACCACCACACGTCATCGGTTACCACTGCCATCTGAAACCACTTATGAATCCAAATCACCCTCACAACTCCCAAAAGCTTACCTATTCCAAACCCACAAATTAGATTACTCATCTGACCCGAATAAAATTCAATCTTCAACACGTTCAATTTATCAACAAGCTTATCGAACTCTAGTTTCTTCAAATTAAAGAAGCTTGAACTTGATCATTCATTTGATTCATGTTACCATCGGCAATATAACTGATCTCCATGAATTTGATAGGATCTTTCTTGCGTTTAATCTTGTAGTAATATGTCGACGGTGGAGTAGTACCAGCGCCCATAGTCAATGAGATTCGATACACAAACATAAAAGAGAGACAAGAGATAACAGGCTGGAAAATATCTCTCTAGAGCTATTTATAGGATATCAATATTAAACATGTTGTAATTAGTCTCTTTGATAGCTTGGGGGTATAATTGTCATTATATTAGAGAATTCAGTGGATAATAAAAAACTACCCGTGGAAGAATCAGCCACCTATGTATTATTATTTAACTCTATTAAACGCAAACATCATTAAAGTATCTAATACGATTATTTGAAGGAAAAATTTGTCTTCTACCAGAAGAAGTTGGCTGATAACTTCATCGGAGCTGTAAAATGGATTTGGAAGGCAAGGGTTTACATAATCTTATCGTCAATTGCATTGCCGATTTCTATTGCAGTTGCGGTTTTAATCCTCCTCAAGCATTTGGTGGTGGCTGATAAATTTGTATTTTGATTTTTAAATTATGTTATTACAAGGGAAAATCATACAAAAGTCACTAAGTTTACATCAAAACTCTAATTTAACATTGTTTTTTTTTCTCAAATTTAATACTGTGTTTTCCAATTTGTAACACTTGACCGGTAAAATTGGTTGTCTGCCGACATGTCAATTTTGATGACGTGACATATTAACATGACATGCTGACGTGTCAAAATTGAAAAAAATATTCACAAAAGACACCAAATTTCACTTTTTTTAAAAAAAATTTGACACTAAGTTTTTTATTTTTATTTAGTTTATTTATTTTAAATTCTGACACTTATTTTTTTTGTTCTAAATAGAACATAATTTTTTTTTCAATTTTGTTTAATATTAATCATTTTTCATTTGAAACCATATAAATATTTTTTTTCATTTAAATACCACATTTTTGTATAAACACAAGGTGTTTTACATTCAACCATAATATTATGTATAAATATATATTAGTTATATTATAATCGTGTTTTATATTAAATACGCAAGTTTAAAATAAGTTTGGAAATGTGGAGTGCACAATTAGATAAGCTAACTTGATCTCGGGAACATGAGGGTCTGAGGTTTACTTTATTTACGAAGGGACCGTTCGTTGTACATATTCATGATTTTTGGTTTTTGCAGATATACTTCTTCTTCATTTAACATTACAATAGTACGTGAAAAATACGTTTATAATATAATTAATACATATTTATATATAACATTATGGTTTGAATGTAAAAACCTTGTATTTATATGGTTTCTAATGTAATATATATATATATATATATATATATATATATATATATATATATATATATATATATATAGTTCCAAATGGAACAAAAAAATAATGTCCGGTTTGGAACAAAAAACTGGAATGTCACGTCATCAAAACAGAACAAAATTGAAAAAATGATGATCAATTTAAAACAAAAAAAACCAAGTGTCGAAATTGATAAAAAAAATGAAAACTTAGTTTACACTTTCATAAAAAGGGTAGTTTTATAATATTTATATTGAAGTTGTAATTAATAACATTGTAACAATGTTGACAAATTCACATTCAAACGAAATAATAGAGTAAAAAAATAATTAAAATTCTAAATTCATCCGAGTTAAAACCCAAAAGACAAATAGATGAATAATTCAACATTTCATAAAACCTAAATGCATTCAAATGATCAAAGTTCTAACCAAAAAACGAATAGTATGAACCAAAGTCATCAAAAACCAAATAGTATGTAAACATAATATGAATCAATAGTATTCAAATCACTGAACTACTCAAACAAAATCATGAAAATCATATATTATTTTTCTTGCTTTGGAATTAACAGTTTTGACTAGCCTTCTCCAGAAGTACGATATGTCATTGATGTTGATGGTCGTTTGGTTGAGGACATTGTTGTCGGATTATCAACATCGTAAACATCTTCCAGGTTGCGTTTTTAATTCTTCATGTCCAGACACTTTTTTAAAGGATTTCTTCTTAGTTAGTGGACTTGTTGCAATACTTTTATCAAGATTCGAAGAGGTTGTGATGTTATCACTAGTAAACGAAATAACATCATAACTGTAGAAAATAAATTCATATGTCAATCTAAAAGTTAATAAACCTTAAAATTTAATATGTCTTGAGATGTGAATTCTGCCGATAAAACCAGGAGCGGAACACAAGTGTGATAACTAGGGGGGCCGAAACTAAAATTTCAAAAATTCTAATATTACATATTTCTATATAGCTCATCAAAGTGACACGTTTCGATAATTTACATTTTTTTTAACTTGCACAATTGTTGCTAAACTAAATGTGTGTTTAGTTGGACGTAAAAAATTGGTAAATGAATCGAACCAAGGAATGAACAAAATAATGAAATAAATAATTCCGTTGCATGAGAGTTTATTATGCTAAGGTATAATTCTATATTTCAAGTTTCAAAGAAGTTCATTTGAATAAACGCATTTCGGTTTTATTTCACTTTCAATAATTTTTTTATATTTAGAATGACAAAATATTTGAACACTTTTATTTTCGATGATATGTTTTTGTTACTTTAATAAAAAATAACAATATACTTTAAATCCCATTTAAAAAAAGTTCAAGATATGAGTTTAAACTTAATAAATAAGAAAGATAGAAATATACTTGTAAAATATGATTTTTAAGATCAATTAAGAAGATAAATAGAGACGTACTAATAAGTTATAATTTAAATTGAGACAAAATAATTTATTAATCTATATTTTTAATTGTACCTGATATCATAAATCTAAAACTAAAAAGACAGTTAAGGTGAAAGGCAATGAAGATAGAATTGTCATTTTAGCACTAAAAAGTAGGAAAGGTTTAGTTTTATTTCGATATTAGACGTGAGGCATTAGTAATATTTGGAAAAAGCTGGAGGGCCATGCCATCACATAGTTCCGCCATTGGATAAAATGTTAAACGAATCGGATTCTGGTGCCTACATTTGTAGTACATAGAAATATATAAGTTGATCAACTGAAATATAAAAAAACGAAATTTAATAAGTGTGGTGTTTGAAGTATTCTTCGTAAAAAAATGTTACTTGTTTCGATGTTAAAAAAATTTCAAATTCAGTAATGATTGTATTATCACATAAGTAAATATAAAAAAGGAAAATGTAATATACGAAAATGTAATAAAAAACGAAAATGTAAAAAACGAAAATGTAATAAAAAAGAGGTATAACATATAAGAAAATGTACCTTTTGGGATATTCTTTGTATTGTTGAACGTGATGATGTTTTTAGAGAAGTGGATGAAAAGGATGCATGCACTAAAGAACAATAATATATATCAAACACTGAATACGAAATTCAAGAAAAAAATGAGTTATATAAATTGAACATTATAGACATTTAAGCACTAAAAGTATAAAGATAATACTTAAATATGAATTTTGTCATTTGTGATGGGAGACACTGGTGTGGTTAGGAAAAAGTTGATGGGTAAAACATTAGTAACAGAACTTTTAGATTTTTTCTTTCTCGAAGCATATGAAATGTCACACATTTAAGTATGTGTGAATTGGTTTGCGTGTGTGTATATATATATATATATATATATATATATATACACACACACACACACTGATATTCATGATTTATAAAACTTTAAATATAGGAAATGAATATTAGAAGGGTTTAAATTATGTAAAAAATAAATTATGCATACAATTATGGAGGGAATAAATGTAGTATACAAAACTAGATTTGGAATATATGTTACCACATACAATCGATGTATATTTATGCAAATAAAATTTAAATTGCATTTTGACGAATAAAAGAAGGTGAAATAGCATAAGTAATAAAAATAAAGTGGTTTTGGAAATGAAATTTGTAAACTTACAATTTTTGAAGATATGTGATAAGATACACGACAAAGATGTTGACACCATATATGTATCGATTTTTACGTAACAACATGATACAAGTACCATGTTGCAACGATCAACAATTTATGTCATGTATGATAAAAGAAAAACATTGTAATTTAGTAATCCAAATGAATTAGCCGATAATACATTAAACATGCATAGATTTTAAGTAAACTTTTATGCATATGATAAATGTTATGCTTCATGTACAGTAATAATGTACAGAAAATAAATGATATAAAATCAAATTATGAATGAAAGTAGATGAAACATAATATTCATTACCACAAAATAATTCAGTAATGTGAAATTGTCATAAATAACATGAATAACATTGTGTTCAAACCAAATTTCAAAAAAATATAAAAGACTTGACCAAAGAATCCATAAGCCAACAATTAAAAGTGCGACACACAAAAAGGTTAAAAATAAAATGTCTGTAAACATCTTTAAGATGAAATGTAAAATGTTAATGGGTGGCTTAATATTACTCCAAAATTTTCATTTTTGGGATCTTCATGGTAGCAGGAACAACACCACCTTTCGAAGAAAACCACTCCAGAGAGTCAGTGGTGGCAACAATCTCAATAGGGTGTTTCCCCGCACTGGATGATGGTGTTAAGCTTCAAGATCAACAGCCTCAAGATTGTCATCATGGACCGAAATAGAATTTTCATGTACATAACACATAAAAGGATAAAAGCCGGATTAGAATAAATTATAAAAAAAATAACATATTTGCATAAATACATGAAAATCAGGAATTAAACTGAAATATATTTTTGATAGGAGTAATATGTTCAGAACAATGACACATAGTACCTTACAATTAAAAAAAAATTATAATGTTATTTCGATTTAATTCCTGATTTTCATGTATATGTAGGTTCAATTTAAAAGTACAATGTTATTTCATGCATTGACATATTCCAGCAAACGACAAAAACGACAACAAACAAATGGTTGGAAATATGGTAAGTTTCATTACAAACATGATTTTTTTTAATTTAATCTTTTAGAAATACACGAATTGATAGTAATGTACTTTGATAAATGAACAATCAATTTATTAAAGCGCATAATCTAGTTTAAAAGTTTACAATTTCATAAAAATGGTACTTTTCTAATATTTATATTGAAGTTGTAATAAATAACATTGTAACAATGTTGACAAATTCACATTCAAACAAAATAATAGAGTAAAAAATGATTAAAATTTTTAAATTCATCTGTTTTTAAACCCAAAAGGCAAATAGATGAATAATTCAATATTTCATAAAATTCAAAATATATTCAAATGATCAAAATTCCAACCCAAAAACGAATAGTATGAAACAAAGTCATCAAACAAACCCAAAAACCAAATATTATGTTAACATAACATGAAATCAATAGTACTTAAATCACTCAACTACTTAAACAAAATCATGAAAATCATATATTATTTTTCTTGCTTTGGAATTAACAGTTTTAGCTTGCCTTCTCCAGAAGTACAATCTGTCATTGATGTTGATGGTTGTTTGGTTGAGGACATTGTTATCGGATTATCAACATCGTAAACATCTTCCACCGAAGACAACGTCACCTATTAATGTGACATGTATTTAATTTATGTTACCCATGTTTACAACGGGTCATGAAGAAGGAAAAAAAAACAAAAGTAGATTGTTTAATTTTTTTCATGACCTCTCAATAGGAATACAATAATAACAGGTAATAAGAACAGAGTAAATGCAAGATATTGGAGAAGAAGAAGGAGAATAGAGTAAAGAAAGAACCTAGAAAAAAGAATTGGAGAAGAAGAGCGTCGAAGAAGAACACTATAAATCGTAGGACTCAATCATAAATTGTAAGAATAACAACTTCAATGTAATTGTATATATAGGGTGTTGTGAATAAGGAAATCATTATCTTCCAAAAAAATTGGGATCCTAAGATATCATCTTGGAGATTTTCGGCTATTCATTTGGAAAAAAAAGAAAGATATCAATTACTTTGATTTAAAATTTCAAATTAATCGACTTGCTTATTTAATAAGTTTTGAATTCAAACATTTATATCAAATTGATTCATTTTACGTGGGATATACTGGGAGATAAATTATGAAAAATATTGACTTTAATTTTGACTCACAAATATTTTGTTGATTTAATGGGATTAAATTAGAACTTATAGGTTAATAACCGTGAAACTGATATCTCGTCTACCTTCTTATTAAAAGAATCCTTTACTATCATGTGACATCTTCTCACCCCCAACATTTTATAAAGTGAAGTCCCCAATTTGCCCTTCTTCTTTATTCCTTCTTGATCGTTTGACGATCACCCTATAATCTCATTGTGTTCATCTTTTTCCATTCAAATTTTTGAATCAATTCCCAATCATTTTCAACATTATCAAACGGCTCCATCCCCTTCTTTCTAAAAAAATCAAGATTCTGCAAATGACGCCAATCTCGCACTTATTTTTTATTATTCCATAAAGCATTCCCCTTCCGTTTCCTACACAAGCCCTTAAATTTTTGCACTAACTCATTCTTTGTTCTCCGCCTCTGTATCTTTCATCTGTTAATTTCTTCACTCGGCCCTCTAATATCAGTTAATTAATCTTGACGCAGAGATCGTGATGGTGGTGTTTTTCTTGGTCGACACATGCATACCTGCACACCGCTCCCTGTTTTCATTTTTTGTGATTTTTAGTTTTCTTTGAAATTTGAAATTGGGTTTTCTATTCTACCGGAAGCAATAAACCGATTAGCAAGACCAAATAACTTAGTTGCAGAGATATACAATACTTAATGGTGCTTTATTTTCTTATTTCAGTTTTGAAATTAATTTTCCCTTCAAGCTTCCCATCATAATCCCTGATTCTTTCTCTCTCTAAAAAACCATGGGAAAATAATTCCTTTCTTATCATCATTAGAGAAAACAATGAGCTCCATATAAATTGTATAATCATCCCCTACAACTATGAATTTTCCTACATTTTTATGATTCTTATGATTTGGTTTTGGTGTGATGTAGAGATATGTACGAGTCTCTTAACTTAATTCCTCTTCTCGTGGTACGTACCTTCTTCAGTCGATTGACGTTTTAATTTACATTTTTTCTTTTTGATGTATGATTAAGGGCGTGTTCGGCAAAACTAGCTGGTAGCGGGTAGCGGTTAGCAGGTAGCTGGTAGTAGGTAGCGGGTAGCGTTTGATTTTGGAGCGTTTTGTTGAAAGCTACTCCATGTAGCTTTTGATTTTGGAACATTTTTTTTACGCTAAAAGCTAAACGATCCTGTCACCGAAAAAGGCTTTTTCTTTTTTAGTATTGTTTTCTTAAAAGCTAGAAGCCAGAAGCCTCCAAACGTTGCGCGCCGAACACGCCCTAAGTTATTAACTGGTTAATTAACTTTAGATCAGGGGAATGTGTGATTGGTTTTTATGAAATGGGATCTTAAGGAAGTGAATGATGTTGTTATTAAGTATAAGATCAACGAAATGAAAATATATCACTTCAGACCATCATGTTTCATATCAGTTTTTTAAATCGATTGTAACGATCGCTTCAATTTCCAGGTTGCAGCACCTGGACGTGTTGGTCTCCTTGCACAAATCGTATGGCTTAATTGTTCATTTTGTTTATGAAAATGGATTAGTATTCAGTCCAGAAGTTCTTTACTACATAAAAGATGATCTCAATGAAAAATTCACCATTGGACTTTCTCAAGATGTTGCATTTTTATTGGGCATCAAATACCATTCGTTAGCTGCAACACCATATATGATTTGTGGCTTGTTTAGTAGATAGAATAGAAACTGAATGTGATTTGTTTAGTAGATAATGAAAGTAATCTCTCTATGTCCATCTAAACATTTATATATGCAACCTCTATACTTGGAAAGAATATAAATAGCCTTAGAATGGCTCTGAAGTTTTTTGAAGGCCAAGGGTATTTTGGTCAACCATGGCTTACACCTTCAATGAGATATGTAAACTTATTATTTTCATTAATCATTTTTTTGAAATTTCATGGTTTTTGGTGGTGAAGCATAATGTATTGATGTTGTTCTCGGCATGGTTAGACGTGACATCCCCAAATTCACGGTCATTTTAAAAATTTTATTTATGCTTATTTGAAATTTAGAGTATTCATTTTAAATAATAATATTACGGAATTTGTTCCCAGAAAACATGATAAATATATTATCAAAGCATTTTCTAAGAAATGCATTTTGTTTATATTAAAACTTTGGGATGACTTCGTCAATACAAAAACATAAGCATAAACAGACCTTACATTCATTTACACTGGTGATTTGCATCTCCTTTAATATCTCAGTGTAATGTAGTTTCGTATCAATAACTGTAATACAAATAAACCGAGTGGGTCATGTTGAGAAACCTGGTGAGTACATAGGGTTTTCAACCCACAATAATAAAGTTATTATGTTTAATCATCAAACAATTAACCCAATTACACATCCCCATTGTCTTCTTTATTCTTAAGTATTTTCCCTCAGAATCATCTAATCCTCAATATTTATTTCGAAGGATTGTCCTAAGGAATAGACACGAAGTCCATCTCTGTCAGGGTTTATATAACAGACACTAAATCCATAGCTGCTGATGTTCATCTATAGGACACTAAATCCATAGTTGTCAACGTTTGTTTGTAACGCACTAAGTCCATAGCTGCCAGTGTTCGTTTGTGAGACACTAAATCCATAGCTGCCAGAGTTTATCTCTTTTATTGATAGTATTATTTTAAGAAGTCCACCCACAATACATGTCAATGGGTTTTAGCAGGGGCGGAACACGAACACTAAAAGTGGAGGGGCCAAAACCAAACTTGTAGTTTCTTTATAATTTGTACTTTTATTAGTATCAATGTGTATATATTTATAATTATATGTATATTTATGACCATGAATGCATAAATTCTCCATACATGTCACATAGCAATTAAATTATAAGATATATTTATTTGTTAAAAACATAGAAAAATTAGTAACTTCAAGAACTAAACACATAAAACAGTTTGTGGTCTTGACGTTTAAATGTGTTCAAGAATTTACAAACAATAACATAAAACAATGGGCAATTAACAAGATAATGAGATTTTACACATATGATGTGTCAACACTCAACAGTGTTTGTTATATTCTTTAAATTCTAAAAATACGAATTCAATATTAGTTTCTTTTTTATCGGAGAAAGCACCATTACCTATCTTTTTGTCAGACAATAATCACTCCATTCCATGTTCCAGTTATAAACACATACAGAAGTTCTAAAACGAAAAAGAAAAAAGAAAAGCAAGGACGAGACATACAATAATCGATACAGGAAGAGGCATATCATATAGTCGATTGATGAACGATGAGTGGCAGAATCGCGGACGGAACCATGACCTGCTAGAGACGACCGACAATCGACATATGCCGACTGAACGCGGACATGCGGAGGTGTAGATCAGTAACAACGACTCAAGCAATCAAGGCCAAAAGAAGATGAGATGGTGAGAGCATTGTACACAAGGGAGCGTTAACGAAGATTTTAGCGGCGCACGAGCCTCATGAAAGGGTTTTTCTTTTTTCTTTATTTGAAAGATTTTAAACTTTTTTTTTATTTTCTTTTCGGGATTTCAAAATTTTGGATGGTTTTTGCATATTTCAGTGTCATTTTAATTTTTCAAATATTTTTGAAACTTTTTAAACTAGTGTAATATTAAAGGATAAAATATACATTTAGATCAATATTATTGGGTTACAGTCCATTTGTAAAATAATTTTAGATCTTGAATTGTATTGAGATTTTGATATGCATGCTATAAAAATCGGGGGGCCATGGCCTCCACTAGCCCCTTAAGGGGTCCGCCACTGGGTTTTAGATACATCTGGTGAACACATCGTTCACAACACCTACAGGTTGTGAGCCTGTTAGTGTTCAACTGGATTGTCTAGAATAGTTCGTTGTTGTCATCTATACTCTGTTAGATGACTAGGCTATCGCTTGGGTCATCGCTTCTCTTCATCTTTCACCTCTCTTCATCTATATCATCTTTCATCTCTCATCATCCATATCATCTTTCATCTCCCCATCTTTACCCAATATATTTATAGGTATAAAGTAAAACATGTATAAATCGTTCATCCAACATAGATATCAAGAACACATAAAATATGCACACATAGCATGTAATTTATATTAAATACTTCATATATATATATATATATATATATATATATATATATATATATGTGTGTGTGTGTGTGTGTGTGTGTGTGTGTGTAAGATGAATGTAACTATGCACTCACTTGTTAAAGTGATGATTCCAAACTCAGACAGCGCTTCGCTTCTAACAATTCTATTTTCCTTCGACGAAACCTAATATCATTACTGCTATATTTTAGTCTAATATTTATAGAGACTATTTATGAGCGATATTGTTTTATAAGTGTTAAACAATACTTTTCAACTACTATGTACAGACAGGGGGCATACATGAAACACCAGAGGGCATGACCATTTTGGCATTTAAGCACTTCTGAAATCCAACGACCCTATGCGGCCCTTCAAACCATATTCTTTGTACCGCGAGCAGTTAAAAGATATTATAATAATACTTTGTATATTATATTTTATAATACATATATTGTTTATAGGTTCATTATAACGATATTGAACTTAAACACAAGCTATACTTAAAGTAAGGTAAGCATAACTTACTTACTAAGAGATTTGGCTAGGAACCGGGCTTTACGGGGACAGAACTTCCGAGCCGAAAGCTCTTCTTCTCGGAGCCTTCTGGCGCTCCGGGACTCAACTCTAGTACTTAGGAGTTACTAGGGATTGGTAGGGGTTTAGAGAGATGTTTGAGAGAGAAAGAATGGTGAAGGTGTGAAGAAAAATTAGGAACCTTGCATCCTATTTATAGGCTGAGATCCTCAGTTACGTTGGGCGTATCCTTCGGAGTACGTTGCGCGTACTCAGTAAGCTACCCGTTCGAATCTACGTTGCACGTACGAGGGGGTAGTTGTCGACTTCGCATGCGAGACCGTGGAGAACAAGCAAGGGCCAGGATTTTGCCATGTCACCGTCCTCGCAACATCATAGTCCCGACTTCTAAATTCCGTAACTTTCGCATACGAGCTCTGTTTTTAACGTTCTTTATATCCACGCGTAGGCGGTGACATAATCTACAACTTTCATTTTGACTCTGTCGGCTAATTTTGAATTTATTTTTAAAGTTATATTTTAACATGCTTAAACAGGTAAAGTTCGTTAAAAATTCATAACTTTGTCATCCGACGTCCGTTTTTGTCTATCTTTATATCGTTGAGTTCTTAGATCTTCAATTCTCGTTTAGATTGTGTCGGCTAAAAATTGATTTATCTAAAATTCGAATTTCGGGTTGTGCACTGCTAGGCTAAATCTTAGAAAATTCATAACTTCCTCATACGAAGTCAGATTTGGACGTTCTTTTTATGCACGCTCTCAGTTTAATGTATACTATGAATTTAGTTTAGATTGCTAAGACTAAAAAGTATTTTTTTTTTTCGCAAACTCACTTTTTTACATCACACAACGTCGTGTCGGTTTTGTCATGAAACTTTGACAGGTCATGACTTCTTCGTTATAACTCGGATTTCAGCGTTCTTTATACGTACGAAACCCTTGTGACATACTATAATTTGGTTAAGATTATTTATTCTAAATAATCTTCTTTCTACTTGTATTATGCTTATTGATTACTTCTTATGACCATTTTGTCAAGATGTAAATGGCCAAATAATTTATCGGAAAGAGTTTGAGCCATATCCAAAAGGTCCTTGGGATGCTTGCATCATAGGTTAGTGGTTTATCTTATACTCCAAGAATAATGTGTAAATTATATGCTAAAATTATAATGCAATTGTTTCGGGCATATCATAAAGATACTTTAATAGCTTAGTGGAGTGAAACTTGGTTTATATCCATTTGAAGAAATGGTCAGGTATGTGTATAATAAGTTCTCAATTAGAATTGGCACGCTGTCTGTATGTGTATAATAAATTTCTGATTAAACATTGTAAGTGGTTAACATTATATATGATTAAACATCTTATTAAGTTTTATAACCTATTGAAACAAAATCCTAATTTAGATGATTTACTGTTTTTGATATGTAAGATGAATATATGGATGTCAAATTCCTAATTGAAGGGTATTTTATTTAGTATTAACTACACAACATTTACATCATATTAGTTTTCATTGGATGAATAAATTTTATACACAAAAGTCTTAGATTGTGTTCCTAATTAAAGGGTATTTTATTGAGCATTAACTACACAACATTTACATCAGATTGATTTTCATTGGATTAATAAATTTTATACACAAAAGCGTTAGTTTTCACTACTGCGAAATAAAAGTTTCATGATCTTTAAAAAATAGAAAGTTTTGTGGGTATTTACTATAATATGTGTTGCAATTTTCTAGATCTTTTGATTATCATACCGGTATGGACATGCTTGTAATACTATTTCTTATTTTGAGAGTTGACATGGTAATATCTTTTGTTTGACACAAAAGAATAATGCATGAAGAAATTAATATCAAGAATTATGTTTCAACCAAACATCGATATAAATAAATAAAACATGGACGTATCATTAAGAAATCAAATTGGTAAATTATGACAGATGGTATGCATTAAAAAGCTTTGCATCATACAAGCATTGTGATGCATAGACATCTACAATCTTTTTATTCGTTTGATTGTGTTTTTCAACACTCTATTCAATTTATATTATATTCTTTAAATCATAATTTTATTAAATGTTTTCACATATATTTATATCAGATATTCAAATAAAAATATATATTAATTTTAAATAATTAATATAAAAGTCTAAACAAAACTTATATCTTAGTTTATTAAATTTTGTAAATCTTTTCCTTATGGTTTCCACAAGCTGTAACCTAGTATATATAAATAAAATGATATGAATGTGGAGCATGGGAAGATAAATTTCATCATGGGGAACAGAAGATCGTCGACTGTCACCAAGATCGGAGTTTACTCTTTAATGCTCAGTAGTGGATTAGGATTAAATTTAAATAATTGTTGCTATTCGCTAGATATGGAAAGACACATCATTTCATTTGATGGTTTGTATAGACAAGGTTTTAGATATTCATTTGATATTTAAAAGGGTTCTATTAATGCTTATCTTAATGGTGTTTTTTATTTTGAAGCATTGTCTTGTAATGGAATATATGAAACTGTGATGGTTGTAGATAACTTAGGAAATGATGTGTTGTGTATTGATTCATCCAACGGTTTGGATAAATCATGCTTATGGCATTGTCGTCTTGGACATGTCAACAAGAAACACATAGCCCAGCTCCAAAAGGATGGAGTATTGGAGTCATTTGAACTTAGGGATGATGATGTGTACGAGTCTTGTTTACTTGGAAAGATGACCAAGTCACCCTTCACTGGCACTTATGAAAGGGGTGAGGGTTTATTGGATCTCATATACACCGATGTATGTTGGCCCTTTAGTGTTGGATTAGTGTCTAAGTCCATAACTATAATTGGTATGTACTTGACCCAATTGTCATGGTCCATTTGGGTTGCATGACATCGGAACAATTTGGATAGACTTTTATGAGAAAAGGATAATTATGATTTGTTAATATATTATAAGTTCTAATATATTAATATGAAATCTTAGTATTTAATTAGCATTGAACAAGAATTAATTTGGAATTAATTTTGTGATCAAAATGAGACTAATTAAATATATGGGGATTGATTGTGTAAATCATTCATTCTTATATATGTGGGCTTATGATCCATAGTTCTTCATGTTAGGCTAAACCCATGGAGTAACCCATGGATACTCCATGGTTTTAACCAATGGAGCATGAAGAATATGGAAAGACATGAGTTACATGGTGTAACCCTAATAGCCACAATATATAAGGACCTCATGGCTTAAGAAATTGGCACTAGTGTGTGTACACATGAGGGCTAGCCGATTTGACAATAGGAACCTTTTCTCTCAAGTTATTCCAAGATGTTGGTGATGTTGTGTGAACCATTTGAGGTGTCAAACTTGAGGCACTAGGCTCTTAAGCTCCATGGAATCAAGCTACGACAAAGATGTATGTAATTCTACTAGAATTTATATTATATGTACTTCATATTATGCTAGTTAGAACAATACCTTGGAAAATTGATATTTGCATGTATAATAGAGAAAACATAGATCCAAGGTATTTAGGGTTGCATGTACACCTTAGGGGTGTTAGAATGCTCAAAACCATCAGTGGTATCAGAGCCTAGGCTTGTTTTCAATTATACTTTATGCAAATTGCTGAAAAATGAGGAAAAAATCGATTTTCGGTTGTTCTGGACAATGGACTCGCCGAGTCCATGCATAAAATCATCAAACTCGTCGAGTTGGTTTATGCACTCGACGAGTTGGACCCCCAGACATCATATTTTCGAGGTTTTTGGCTGGAATTGGACTAGGAACATTACCCTAAGCTGTTTTTGAACTTGTAAACCTATTTTTGATGTGGTAATGTTCATGCTAATCCAATTTCATAGATAATTGTCAATAGATTCATGTTTTGTATTAGTTTAATGGTTAGGCTAATTACATGAAAAGTGTTTGATTTGAATTTATGTTCTTATGAGTTGATTTAGATTAATAGAAAAGTTGTTCATAATATGTGTTTTTGTAACTTGTCCTCAAGTTATATGAAAAGTCACATTTATGATTATTAAAACTCATAAGATTTCCATAAGTTATGATAAATGGAGAGTCTCATTTTGAAATATTTTAAAGTCTTCCATAACTTGTCCTCAAGTTATGGAACTTGAAGAGTTTTTCATTAAAACTACTTTAAACACATAAGTTATGGAATTGAAAAGTTTTTGAATAGTTCAAAACTTGTCCTCAAGTTTTGGAATTTGTATAGTTTCCCCTCATGAATACTTTAATTCCAAGTTAAGCCCTTAGAATTTTAAAAGTTAAAATTCAACCCTTATACTTTATAGTATTATAAGTTAATAATATATATATATATATATATATATATATATATATATATATATATATATATATATGTATGTATGTATAAGAACAAAGTCAGTCTTACCGTTAGTAGGCCTCATTCACGAAGCCGGTCTATAGGGGGGGGGTATAAGGTTACTGCCTATAAAATAGCAGTTTAACGGGTGTCCACTCTCACCCACCGCTTCCTTGACTGGTGGAGGGTCGTTAGCTGAACGGGTAGGACAAGGACTATAATTCTCCCTCATTATAAGTATAATGGTAAAGAGAAAGTGTAAGTCTGAGATAGTCCCATGTACCATTACTAAAGGGTCCATAAGGTTCTATTGCCAAAAGAAAGGGGCATTGGTTGCAAAGTTGCCCTAACTACCTAAAAGATCTGAGAGAAGGTCTAGTAAACAAGCTTGACCTCTGCTTCAGGTAAGTCCACTATCTAACTCAATTAAGTTCCCGGTTGGAGATTCTTAATACACTTTGATGTATGACAGGATCAACCAAAGGGAATGAAACTTAAAGAAATAGTATGTTGAATCTGATCGCGAAGATGGATTTAATTCGCATGGTTCGAAGATCAATATCTTAAGCTACTACTTAGGAGTTATGATAGATTGCTAGAAAATATGTAATACCATAGTTTTCATTTAACGTTGCATTGTAAGGAAATTTTTTTTTTCCACATTTTATAAATAAATAAAATTTTGTTTTGCTTTATTTTATATCTCCTTGCAATGGCATTTATGGAAAACTGATGTTTGTATGTTTGTAGAAATAATGGAAATATGAATTTGATTCTTTCATTTGTGGTAGTGTCTAAATTTTCCAAATAAGGAAAGATTCTCATCACCCAAGTTTCAATTGGATTGAAACTTAGAATCATGCAGGTTGTATAGTATGATGAATGAAAATCTTCATCTTTGGAAAATTAAGACTAATTCCTTGTTCACATGTATATGTGAGTTAAGTGAAGGACTAAGGGATCGATTACACATTCTTATGCACTAGTCAATTCCACCACAAAAGATCGATAAGACTATTTGTCATGATTTACTAAAGTTTAGTAAATATGGTTATACTTACAAGTTCAAGTATAATTCTGAAACACTGGAAAAGTTTCAATGTATGGTAGAACGAATGAGAAGAATCGAATTAGGCAGAAAGATAAAAGTTTCTCAAATTTGAAAAGATGAGAGAGTACTTTAGTATCATATTTTGTGATCATCCTAATGATTTAGAAACCATATCGCAATTAGTCCTCTAGGGACGTCTTAGTGCATTCTTGTGGCTAAGAAGAGGAGTCATGAATTATTGAAGTGGTTAAATCAAGAATATGAGTCATACTTCATTCCAAAGCAAGTCTTAGAGTCAAACTCCAAGATTGTAATTTGAGTAACATATATTAAAGAAGGTTTACTAACACCTGTCAAATGTAAGACTAGAATTTGTCCTACTCTTGTACATTTGAAATTGGTAAGTGTGATGTTTTGGATAAAACAAAGACCAACTAAGGTCAATTGTGTGAAGCATTTGTCTTGATAAAGAGTCTGCACTATCTCTTGAATATTTGGCAAGTGAGTCTTATATGTCAAGAGGACTGTGGGAGTCTTAAAGAATTTCAAGATCTAACCAAGAATAAAACTTGTAGTTTATCACTAGCACACGACTTGAGGTTTATAACCTATCATGTTGACATATTCCTATTTATGTGCCCATTCCAGTTAAAGTTATCTTTGCATATGAGTTCTAAGAGTTCTCAATTGGTTGCATAACAACTTGGAAGCAATTGCAGGCCCTTGTGCTGCCAGGTGGCAAGAAGTTAAGACTGCACAAGTTCAATCCATATCAGTTTGGATTTGTCACTAACCTTGTCTTGAAATTATGGTTTTGACAAATTCACATGGATATAAACACATACACCATAAAATCTAAGTGCCATAAGGTTTCTCTCTGATTCATGAAAATGATGGTGAGGAAACACTTTCACTAAGTAGGTTTTAAGTAAATAGAATTTGTGATATTTGCATTCTCAAAGTCGTTAGCGGAGCGTGTGTGGTTAACCGGCACACTAACATGGACTTGTGAGGAATGACAAAGGTCTAAACAATTGAGACTATGATTACGTCATCCCTTTTCATAGTTCTGAAATTGTTAAGACACACATGTGTGCTATCTAAGGAAAGGTGTATGATTTTGATAAATTTTTATCAAAGCATTTCGTATAAGATATCTGAACTTTGGTAAGAAAGTCAATAAAGTATTGATTTCTAGAAGTCCAGCTGATTTCTGAGTACATGTCAAAGCTAGTGGGAGCATAAGTGTTATGCTGATAATTCTCATGTTAGTGGGAGCATGATAATTATGATAAGTGTTGCAAGTTAGCAATGTTAATTATAGAAAACAAAAGTTTCAATTGGGAAAAATTTGTTTTGCTATAATTAAGGGAGATAAAATTATACTTCATTTCAATTCTAAAAGCTTAGATTGAGGTTTTAATCATATTTAGTCAAGGATATATATATATATATATATATATATATATATATATATATATATATATATATATATATATATATCAATTTTATGTTGGAGTGGCTCAACATAAGGAAATTCTATATATGGGTCCATTATGTGCGTTCTAAAATTCAATTATGATTACGACATCCATTTTCATAATCTGAATTATGAGAACTTGGCAAATAGAAATAGTAATATTATAGCAAAAAGACTGGTCTAGTATCATGTCTTTATATGAGACATCATGAATCATGTCCCATATGCTTCAGATATAGGATCGATTGCATGTGCTATAATATTCATCCTTTCTAAATTTTCCCAAATGCTCAGGGCATTAAGAGGGGAAAATTCTAGAATTGGATATGACTAAAATGATTAAGCGATTGTCGAGGACAATCTAAGGTTTACCAAAGATTGGTTGCTCAAGGACAGTTGGAAGTATGTTGTTGATATTGCTATATGTATACATATTTTTAGGCAATATTTACTTACATTTTTATTAACATTTTGGTTATTTGCATAGAATTATGGTACTTATAAGGATAATTGTTAGTTACAACCAAAGTGAAGCATTTTCGAAGAAAGGGACCAAAACTGACAATACTTGGAACATTGGAGACTTGGAGTACAAAAGATGAAGAAATTCACGGATTCAACCTAATCCACGACGTGAACTAGAGGGCCACGACGTGGCATGAGTCTTCCAGAAGATAAGTACACGCGAAGCAAAATCCTTGCCCGATAAGGATTCCTCTCAAACCACGTCGTGAAACATCAAACCACGACGTGAAAAGGGAAAATTTGGAAATTATAAATACGCTGATTCATTACGATTTGGATACTTTTTGGCTGGAGAAAAGGGTTCCAAAAGACGAATTTTAGCAGAAGAGAAGCTCTGGAAAAAGGTTTTCAACACCAAATGAGGAAAGATTCATAATTAGTTTATTTGTTTGATACTTGAACATGTATTATACTTTGATTTGTGTTTGTTTATTTGCTACTATGAGTAGCTGAATCTAGCGACTCTTGTTTAGCTAGATGAAGCTTCTAACATATGGTTTAGCTTAATGATTATTGGATTTGTTAGTTAGTAAATTGCTTGTGTTCGATTTGTTACTACCTAGCATGTTAATATTTGTTTCTTTAGCTGCTTGAATTCATGTTTTGTGTAGTTAGTGATCATTAAACTGCATAAACTTGATAACCTAGTGATTTAGTGAACACTAATTTGCTAGAGTTAGGATCGACCAAAATCTTAGATGGTAATTAAAGTATATAAACTTAACTGTGCTAGAGAACATAAATTATGACCATAATTGTGTTTGCATAATAAATCTTACATAGCATACATATAACTAATAACTAGTTGTGTGTTTTGCTTATGTATGACCATACAAGGTAGTTCATGAATTGGTAAAAAGATTAGTAAATTTAGACTTAAATTGCTAATAATATAATAATTGGTGACCAACTTGATAATCCATAATAGCTAGCTAACCATAAAGAGGAAGTGGATTCGAACTAAACAAGAGTGTTTTTAATTACTTGATTGAATTATGTGACTTAAGTTGATCTGGTCTTGTAAAATCAGATAAAACCCCATCTTTGCTCTAAAATTAGGTTAATTTAGTAATAGATAAATTAATTAGTTAACACCGTTCCCTGTGACCGACACCCAACTTACCCAACTATTCTATAATTCGACTAGGTACACTGTCTAGGTGCATTTTAGTTACTTAAGTTAGTTAGGTTATAAATTATAAAATTAGTGGGTACTTTTGTGCAGTTCAGTTGTAATTTTTTTTGGAGAGGACCATATTGACATATTCTGAAAAGAGGCAACTCTTGTTCAGAAGTGATAGTCAAAATGAGAATATGGAAATATTCCCATAGGTGGAAGTCATTCATTAAATCTGTGTAAGATTAGGAAACTCAATGCATGAAGGATGTTCAAAGCAATGTACTTTGAATTTGAGACTTCGTTTCCATGGAGTGATATCCGGTGGAATACTCTGTAATGTCTGTTGACAAGTCTTTGTGACTTTGTGCATAATCATTACAATAGGATCAATGCATATAAGTTTAAAATCTAACAAATTTCGGTAAATGGCAGGAATTTGGAATTCTTGCATTTGCGGTAAGGATTTGGGATTGTGAAATGAGAATCATTGGAATTATGTTTAATCGATCTATTTCACAAAGTAAAGATCATAGACAAACTTAGTGTGCATACTTGGCGTATGGCATAACTAATGTTTGGAAAAACATAGTGTGCATACTTGGTGTATGACATGACTAGTGTTTACAAACATAGTGTACATGCTCGGAGCATGGGACAACTATTGTTTTAATACAAGTATAAAGTTGATAGTTTGAAACAATATGCAATGAATGATGGGTAATCAATATGGTGATACATAAAAATTGTTTTATTTATATTCATAAGTTCTGAGACCATATTGGATTCGATTATTCTTGTGTTTCACTCTGCATGTTTTGACTTCCAGAATATCTAGGTCGTTCTTCTTGAATGACTAAGTTATTCAAACAATCCACAGTCGGTCATATGTTGGAACTAGATATGAATCAAGACTATCATGCAGCTAGTTTGTAGATATCCAAGGTAGTGGACATAACAAGAGTTGCTGCAACATTCATGAGTGCTCATAAGTTCTGAGTATTGGATTAAACCTACGCTCATTTGACTCACTTCATAAATTTTATCACGAGTGATCATGAGACGATAATATCTTATATTCTTCAAACCTAGAGATATGATTTTTTGTCTATGAGGTGGTTATACATTGATTGTACGAAAACACATTGGTACTCGATGTTATAAAACGTGCCTTTGTGTATGATTCAAAAAGTAGTAACACAAGCATATGAGTCGAAGTTTATCCATTCCTTTTACCCTTAAAGGGATAAAAGCGATATTTGTGGGTCCCTCGATGATTTAGTGATGACACCCCGAAGTGCTTGGCCAAGCCTAGACTGATTTGATTTGTTCAGTTAGTTGGTCGTCATAAATCGGAAATCGAGAAACAACAAATGGGCAGAGAGAATGATTATAATCTATGTCTCAGTCCATATGATATCTATAATGGAGGAATATATGATCCTTTATCTAATGGACGCGCCATTAATTTGTTCAGAGTTCGATAGCAACTTTTAAGAGCAACGATTGCTAGTCGGTTTTTGGAGTCATACGCAATAATAGTTTTAGACTTATCCAAGTGGGAGACTGTTGGATTAATGTCTAAGTCCATAACTATAACTGGTATGTACTTGACCTGATTGGCATTGTCCATTTGGTTTGCATGGCATCGGAACAATTTGGATAGACTTTTGTGAGAAAAGGATAATTATGATTTGTTAATATATTATAAGTTATAATATATTGATATAATCAAATATGAAATCTTATTATTTAATTAGCATTGATCAAGAATTAATTTGGAATTAATTTTGTGATCACAAGGAGACTAATTAAATATATGGAGATTGATTGTGTAAATCATTCATTCTTATATACATGGGCTTATGATCCATAGTTCTTCATGTTGGGCTAAACCCATGGAGTAACGCATGGATACTCCATGGAGATTTTAACCCATGGAGCATAAAGAATATGGAAAGAAATGAGTTACATAGTGTAACCCTAATAGCCACAATATATAAGGACCTCATGGCTCAAGAAATTGGCACTAGTGTGTGTACACATGAGGGCTAGCCGATTTGAGCATAGGAACCTTTTCTCTCAAGTTATTCCAAGATGTTGGTGATGTTGTGTAAACCATTTGAGGTGTCACACTTGAGGCACTAGGCTCTTAAGCTCCATGGAATCAAGCTACAACAAAGAGGTATGTAATTCTACTAGAATTTATATTATATGTACTTCATATTATGCTAGTTAGAACAATACATTGGAAAATTGATATTTGCATGTATAATAGAGAAAACATAGATCTAAGGTATTTAGGGTTGCATGTACACCTTATGGGTGTTAGAATGCTCAAAACTCATCAGTGGTATCATAGCCTAGGCTTGTTTGAAATTATACTTGATGTAATTTGCTGAAAAATGCTGAAAAATTCGATTTTCTGCTGTTCTGGACAGTGGACTCGTCGAGTCCATGCATAAAATCATCCAACTCGTCGAGTTGGTTCATGCACTCAATGCGTTGGACCCCAGACGTCATATTTTCGAGGTTTTTGGTTGGAATTGGACTAGGAATATTACCCTAAGCTGTTTTTGGACTTGTACACCTGTTTTTGATGTGGTAATGTTCATGTTATTCCATTTTCATAGATAATTGTCAATAGGTTCATGTTT
The DNA here is from genome assembly GCF_002870075.4 of Lactuca sativa. NCBI lineage: Eukaryota > Viridiplantae > Streptophyta > Magnoliopsida > Asterales > Asteraceae > Lactuca > Lactuca sativa. The sequence continues at coordinate 15,104,899 of NC_056626.2, forward strand.
TGTATTACTTTAATGGTTAGGCTAATTACATGAAAAGTGTTTAATTTGAATTATCTTGTTCTTATGAGTTGATTTAGATTAATAGAAAACTTATGTGTCGGGCACGATCATGACTGAATTGATGTGTTCAATTAAGTTCTATGTCAAACGAATCTGAGACCGAGAAACAAACTGTTGGACAATAAGTATTACCTTGTTCCATGTTATTGTCCGCACGATATTTAGAACAGAGGACTATACGATCCCTTATTTGAAGGACATGTTATTGATGAGATCAGAGTTCGACAGTGTCTACGAGAGCTACGATTGCTAATCGAATTGTATTTACATTTGTAGTTACTAGACTTATCCAAATGGGATATTGTTGGATTAGTGTCTAAGCCCGTAACTATATTTGGTAAGTACTTGACCCGGTTGTGCATGGTCCTTTTGGGTTGCCTTCACCAAAGCAACTTGACAGGGTGATTGAAGAATAGAGAGGTTAATATGGTTTTTAAATATATTATATGAATAATATATTAAAGGAGTAATCATATAATTAAATTAATATTAGACAAGAATTAATTAAGAAATTAATTTTGTGGCTAAAAGACATTAATTTAATATCAGGGACTTAAACTGTCAAATGTGTGATAGTTGAGTATTGGGATGAGGCGCCTCTTGGACTAGGCATGGACGAAATTAGGATGTTTCCATCCATAATTTCAGCCATAAGGGCCTTATTCCAGAAGCTTCCTTGGATTGCTTCAGGCCTAAGCTATCCATTAGGGTTTAGACTGAAACCCTAGTAGCACCGGTATAAATAGGACCCTAAGGCTTGCAATTTTCGGCCACTTGATACCCTAGAAAGATCATAGCCGAAATTGTGCCTCTCCCCTCTCTCCATTATCATCCTCTTGCTTTTGTGGTGTTTGTAAGCCATTATAGGATTGACATTTGTGACTCTAAACTCCAAGACAAGAAGATTCAAGCTATTGTTCAAGAGGTAATCATCTAGATCTGTTTTCTTATGTCAATTTCGGATCATGTATGCTAGATCTAGGGTTTGTAAGTCTTAGATGAATTGCATGTGCAATAGAGAAACCTAGATCCAAGCATTAGGGTTTGCATGAGCACATATGATGTTCTTTTGGCTCAAACTCAATATATATATATATATATATATATATATATATATATATATATATATATATATATATATATATATATATATATATATATATATATATATATATATATATATATAAGTTTTTACCAAACAGTAAAGTTTTAGAGTTTTTCATTTTTTACTTAATTTTTTTTTATTTTAGACTTTCGTCACAAATAATATTAAAATTTATCCATTAAATTTCTTATTTTAGATTTTAGTCACAAAACTTTCTTATTTTGGCATATTTGATCTTTAAACTTACGTTTGCATCCTCTACCGCTTACTTTGTCGAATGCCACTTTTTATCCCCTACTTCGTAAAATGTCACTTTTATCCTCTCAATTTTGAACACCAATATTTTTTTTTATCTCTTTATCTTTCGTATTTTCACATGTTTGTAGGTTTTACATGTTTGGTTCTTACATAGAAAATAAATTATAGAAAATAAATTATAAGAACGGTCCTTGTAACTTACATAATAGTTCCTTGTGCAAAATTATGTTTACATGAACGATGCATATGTTTAAAAAATTACATAAATACCCTTTCCTAATAATAATTTTTTAAAAGTGAGCTTTTGTCCAACATAGATAATGAATTGCAAAAATGGTTCATGTGCGTTTTTTTTTTCAAAAATAATCCTTGTAATTTTGTAAGCAAAAATCTTGTCTGCATCCCATGCCAAGCGAGGAAGGGGCATTTTCTAGTTATAGAATAGAAAGAAAATATCAAAGACTAAAGATTTAATATTAAATTTTCAAAGCACGGAGAGTAAATCAACTTTGATAATTGTATGAGTATATAATGTATCAAGTAGCTTTAGCTTAAATCTTACACTCTTACTTGACAATCTTCTCCAATTAAACAAAGCATCGTGGCTCTCATTCCCAAAGTATTTTTTAGCCCATGCTCCAGATCCTCACGACGACGGCTAATTTCCCACAAAAAATTATATTATGAAATATTAAAAATTTGCACAAGCCATTCCAATATCATGTCCTTTTAATCCATTTACTCATCGGTTTTATCATATGATGTATACAATAAAAAAATAATGCAATTCATAATTTATTAACTCCGGTTATTGGAAAAGAAAATACATTTTAAATATTTCCTATTGGTAAGTTGACCATATGTTTTATTATTTAACTCTATTAAAAGTAAACATGATTGAAATATCTAATAGGATTATGTAATGATTTCTGTAGAAACGTTTTTTATGATTATTTAAAAAAAAACGTGAGCAATACAACTCGTGATTTTCTAACATATTTTTTTCATTGAATAAAAGTTTTGTGACATTCATATTTAGTTGAATAAAAGAAAAAGAAAAAAGAGGGGCAGACATTGGGCCAAAAGTCAGATAATTATCTCCGTGGCCCAAAAGAGCAAATCTAGACTAAGAATATCTTGTTGCAACGACGTCGTAGTCGTGTTAGTAGCCAGCGACGCCAAAATCAGATTTTCTACCGGCTATTGGCTAAGAAAACTAGGAAGGTCCACTGATTACTCCTCTGCACGTTCTCTCAACCACCAAATTCTCACCAAACATGCCTGTCACCTAATTTGCCTCACCCACGCATGAACACAAACTACATAATGATATTTTCCTTAATCATTTATTAATAAATAATAAAAGTTAACCAAATTCACCAATTTAACCTCACATTTCGCAGGGATCCACATTGAACACTACGAAATGCTATATAATATCGTTTTTGCTTAGTTTAGACTATCAAATACTCACCGTAAAATGGACTGCAAAACAGGTCTATTGCAAAATGAGCCTACAGTGAAACATGTCCACTCTAAAATGTTGTGACTACTGTGAAATTAGTTTTTGGACCTATAAAAGTACGTAAAATGCTAGTGTTTGGGGCCAATATATCCGTACGGTTTCTTTAGGTTAAATGTAGTTTGTGCCCCGTCTGAATTGGCATCCCACCAAGAAGTGTTCTCTTGTCAAGAAAAATCTCATGCATGTGTTGCAGGAAAATGACTTCGTGTGTGAGATGTTCAAGTCAATGAGCAGAACAAGCGTTGTATTACACCCACGTCAAGAATAATCGAAGTGGTTTAGATGAAAAAACCCGGGATATGAAATCTCAAAGACATAGAAATGAGTATCTAACTCTTGGTTCATAATAACTCAAATGAAATGTGGAAACCTAATATTTTACACGAATTATTATCTTATGAGAAGTAACTACCATTTTTTGGATCTTAGGGATCTGAAATTAGAAACTTTAAAGAAACTGTAGTAATATATACTTATTTACTATTTAACAATGTTGTAAAAATTTTGACTACCTCTCGATTAATCTCTAGCTAGGTGTCACCCGACATATTAGAATGCGCTTAACGATTAATATATGCCTATAAAATGAGTGAAACAGTAGAAAACAATGAGATTTTAATTATTGGAAGAAGTTATATCTCAGTTGAAACTATTTAAGGGATGATTAGTATTGTATTAAACATATTAACCTATTTAGTTATGATATTAGTGGTATTTATGAACTATACAATGATATTAGCCATATTTAATATTTTAAAATTCAATGAATTAGCAATTTATGGTCCCGATTAATATATTAACCTCAATCCATCGACTGGCTAATGTCGAGTGTTTTTTACAACCTTAGTATTTAATAAATAAAATGTTTTACAATTTTTTTTTGGTTTTTATGGAACATATAGAAAAACATTTGTGACATTGTCTTTTTTTTAGGGTCGAAAAAATGATGGCGTGATCATGCAATATAAGCATCCATTATAAAACATCACCAAAGATGCAAAAAGAAAAAATACAATGTAATTTGTCAATATGATGTTCTTCGGAGACCCCAATAAATCGTGACCAATCGGCCATGATTCACGAAACACCATAACGACTTTGTCGATAGGGATATCTATAACCAATTGCTAATCACTTACCAAAAACTCTAAAAATACGAACAAAAGTGCACAATCTCCATGAACAACTCATACCATATCTATAAAATAAAATTTGGGTTACTTACTATAGGTATGGAACAAACATTTCTTTGTGTTGTCGGATAACACATCCCAAAGCAAATTTGTAAATGTTATGGAAAATATTGATGTTCAGACTGTAACTTATTTCGATCCTTTTCTTGATAGACCTCAAAGACAGTATCATCAGTGTAAATGTTTGGAGGGAATATGGGATGTCGTTACGTCTTGATTTTCAACCCAAAAATTACATTTTTATCTATTAAATTATATTAGAGTATTTATTAGATTACGTGGAAACATAATTGTGAATGCGCGTACAGTCAAGTCTTGCTCTTCTCATGAAGTACCCGAAAAATATTTATATCAACTGGGTAAGCACCATGATTAGTGAGTTCCTCAAAATATCATATCCCACAATACATATACAATGCATAAACATAATGTTTTTTAGCATTAAGTTGGTCCGCCCTGAGTCTTCAGCACGAAACTAGTCTGACTCTTTGTTCCTACACCATATAGCTTGTCCGCACTTTGGCCTTTAGCATAATGCTATTCCGCCCGAGTCTATTAGCCTTCAGCCTCTGGTTGGTCTGCCCTCAACTCCCCACATAATATATCAACACATATATGGTATACCAACAGTCCAACATAACAGACAACTAGCTAGTCTAGTGGCCTAATTGCATACTACATGGAAACTATATCCTAACATACAGAGGATGTATACTCGAACACACAATATACTAAGAAAACTCACATGGACAGTTTACTCAAAAGATTGACAGTTATCTGGGCGATTCTACTGGCGATTCAACTGGCGGATAATACACCGAACAAGTATTAACCTATAATATTTTAAGTTATTAATTTTGTATGACGGTCTGGTAACTTAAGCTAGATCTTTCACTAATCCCAATGAACACCGGAAGTTCTATAAAATAAGGATCAGTCAGACCTGATAGTCGGGGGGAAGGATCATTTCGGCATATAGCCTTTCTGAAATCCAACAACCATGCCAATATGACCATTCGAGACACCTCTCTCGTAAGTAGATCAATCAACATTATAACTCGAACTACTGATGAATCTTCTTTATATATCCATAACAATGACTATGAATATAAATTAAGTTACACTTAAAGCATAATAAATATAACCTAACTTACAGAGAGTTTCTAATGAAACCGGAAGATTACACTAACAGAACCTTGATACCGAGCACTTCTATCTGCCCGACTCACTACCTCAGAGCTTCGCTAATGTAATTGGGAATTTAGAGAGAAAAAGGCCAAGAGACACAACGGAATTCTAGAGAGGTTCTGGAGGAAAGGGAAGAAGGAAATGAATGGAAATCTTTGCCTATTTATATGTAACGCTTGGTTCATGGTACGCATTTAATTATACTTTATTCGCATTTGTGGAATTACTCGACGAGTTGGAAGCCCCAAACTCGTCGAGTAGAAATCAGATTTGATGCGGGATCTTAAGTTGCCTACTCGACGAGTTGAAGGCCTTGACTCGATGAGTAGGGCTGCCAGGATGAAACCCTAAATTAGGAGTTTTGCACCCTATTTAAGCATCCTAATCCCCACCCCTCTGCTTCATTTACAGCCTCCAAGTCCCAAACCCTAATCCACGAAACCCTAGTGTTTTGCTTGAGATTGTGAGCCATTTTGAGTGATCTTTGTGTGTTTTTGAAGCTTGTAGAAGAAGAGAAAGCTAGAGGGCTCAAGAGGGAGAGAGTAGATCCAAAAACTACACATCATTTGCTACATTTTCGGGTAAGCAAGTCCCAAACTTGCTCAATGGTTTCCTTGATCTCTTCTTTTCATCTTTATGAGGATTTTGGTCCAAGTATGTTAGCATGTGAAGAATGGACGACCCAATTGGGTATTCTTCCAGATCTAGGACCTTGAAAGACTATTATGGCATAAAGGTGCAAACTTTATGCCATAGGAGTCCCCATGCAAACCATAGAGTGTCATTTTGGCCCTTTTAAACCCAAAAGGTCATGCATGGAAGTAAAGTCTGAGACTTTATGTGTTCATTTGGTATGTAGGACCTAGATCTCGGTTTTCTTGCTTTCGGTTGGATTAATAAGGCTTTTGGACAAAGATTTATGTCCTAAGGAACTAGGGTTTTAGCTAAACCCATTTAGAAGGGTTATTAGCGGGTAAAGTTGGAAACTTTACCCCTAAAAGGGCATTTCTAGTGAGTAGACGAAGTATGGACCTTGGAGCAGGAGAGTAGAGGCTTAATCTGTTAAGATGGCCCAAACAGACAGAGGGACTCGTTGAGTCCATAAGGGAACTAGACGATTTGGGTCGTGTTGTCCCGTTTCAGCTTAAGATAGAACTCGACGAGTCTGTGAAGGGACTCGACGAGTTGATTCACTAAATCATGACTATAAGCTGCCCAATAGAACTCAATGATTCGGGGGATGACTCGGCGACTTGGGTTGCGATTTCAGGAATGTTGAGTTAACGAACTCGGCGAGTTGATCAACCCAGAATGTTGAATTTGACCAGGGGTAAAATGGTCATTTTTCCCTTAGAAGAATTATTAGTTTTTGACTAAGTGCTTATTGTGATGATGATAGCTGGGGAGTCGATTGGAGCAGCCATCAAGGATTCTTCACACGAGATTTCAACAACCAGATTGAGAGGTGAGTTTTCCTCTAGTAGATCGGGTCGAAGGCACCAAGGTCGGCCCGTATATGTATGGTTAGTAGCCGAGTGTGGGTGAGGCCCATATCTCCCAATTAGCCGAGTGTAGGTGGGGCTCGTATCTCATAGCTTTAGTTGAGTATAGATATATGACTGATTGATAGATTTAGTTATACTTGTTGTCTATGTGATACTTGTAATGGGTTTTAGCCATAAGAACTTTCCTATGTGCGCATGCAAAACCCTAATGCTTGGATCTAGGCTTTCTAATTAAACATGCTTTGAATCCAAGACTTCTAATGACTAATTAGGTATAAGAATAATACAAAATCAGATCTAGAATCATACCTTTGAATCTCTTGTTTGATCTTGTTGTCTTGGAGCTCTAGAGTCACAATTGTCACTCCTCTAATGGCTTACAAACACCAAATAGCAAGGAGGATGATTTGGGAGAGAGGAGAGGGGAGGAAATTCAGCCAGGGATTCTCTACTTGAGATGAGATGCCGATTTCCCTTTGCCATAGGGTCTATTTATACTTGTAAACTCCTTAAGGGTTACAACTTAAACCCTAGTTGGATAATCTTTCCTTAAAGCAATCCAAATCCATTCCTTAGATAACCTTGGACGATTTTAAGCTATCCCTAGCTTCTAGAATTCGTCCATCCTCTATCCAATAAGGATTTACAGTCTAAAGTTTAACTATCAAACAATTGACAGTTTATACCCTCTTATTTAATTAATCTCTTTAAGTCACCAAATTAATACTAATTAATTTATGACTTATATTAATCAAATAACAATATTATTATTCTTTATATTATTCTCATAATATATTAATAATATTTATTCTCTCTTAATAAATCATCCTATAAAGTTGCTATGGTGAAGGCAACCCAAAAGGACCATGCACAATCGGGTCAAATACTTGCCTAATATAGTTGCAGCCTTAGACACTATTCCAATAGTCTCCCACTTGGATAAGTCTAGTAACTATATGCACAAGTACAATTCGATTTGCAATCGTAGCTCTCAAAGACGCTGTCAAACTCTGATCTAATCAATCTTGTCCTTTAGATAAGGGATCGTACTGTCCTCTGTTAGTTATCATGCTGACAATTCTATGGAATGATTAGTCAAGCATTTAGGTTTCTCGATCTCTGATTTATTTGACATAGAACTTAATCGAACACATCAATTCAGTTATGACCGGGCCCGACACATAAGTCAAATCAAATCATCGAGCGGCCGAGATATCACTTTTACCTTCTTAGGATAAAAGTTACAGATAAACTTCAACTTATATGCATTTACTTATTCATTAACCAACTATACATAACAATGCGTTTTATGACACCGAGTTACTGATGCTTTTTCGCATTATCAATGTACAATTAATTAACAAATAACAAACCATATATCTAGGTTTTAAGACCATATGATATTATCGTCTTGCGATCACCCTTTTATATCATATTCCATAAGGTGATTCAAGCAAGCACGGGTTTGTTCCAATGCTCAAAACCAGTTCATAAGCACTCATGAACGTTGCAGCAACCCTTTGCTATGTCTAATACCATTTAGACAATCTACACACCGATTCATGACAATCTTCATTCATATCTACTTCCAACATATGAACGATTGTGGACAATTTGAATAATTCGGTTATTCTTAATAAACTCAATTATTCTAGAAGTCAAAACATGCAAAATGAAACAATAGTTAAACAATTAACATAAGACAATAACATTACTTATAAATAAAAATCCTTTATTTAATCATCAAATGTTAATTACATTTATCTATTACACGTTTCTAATACTATCTATCTAATCTATGTTAATATCATCCTTCAGCCCAATACTCCTAGCATGCTGCAAGTGCTTAACCCTACTCAGTCCCTTCGTAAGCGGATCTGCTGGGTTATCTTCTGATGATATCCTCTTCACTACGAGTTGTCCTTCTTCTACATGATGTCTAATAAAGTGATATTTTCTGTCGATATGTCTTGATCTACCATGATCTCTCGGTTCCTTGGTCAAGGCAACCACTCCTTCATTATCACAGAAAATCTCCATGAGCTCCTTTATGGCAGGTACAACTCCAAGATCACCGATGAAGTTCGTCAGCCATATTGCCTCCTTCGACGCTTCGCTCGCTGCAATGTACTCTGATTCGCACGTTGAATCAGCTACGGTTTCCTGTTTGGAACTTTTCCATGTCACTGCTCCTCCATTCAGGGTAAAGACCCAGCCCGACTGCGAACGGTAGTTGTCTCTGTCGGTCTGAAAACTGGCGTCACTATACCCTCGCACCTTCAAGTCATCACTCCCTCCGAGGACTAAGAACCATTCCTTCGTCCTCCGAAGGTACTTAAGGATATTCTTCACCGCAATCCAATGCGCTCTGCCAGGGTTCCCTTGATATCTACTAACCATGCTCAAAGCAAAGGCTACATCAGGGCGAGTACAAGTCATAGCGTACATGATTGAGCCAACTGCGGAAGCGTATGGTACTCGGCTCATTTCTGCTATTTCAGCTTCGGTACTCGGACTTTGAGTCTTACTCAACTTGGCATTACTTTGTATCTGTAATTCTCCCTTCTTCGAGTTTTCCATACTAAAACGTTTTAGTACCTTCTCTAAGTAAGTGTTCTGACTAAGTCCAATTAGTCTCTTACTTCTTTCTCTTACTATCCTTATTCCCAAAATGTAAGAAGCCTCTCCGAGGTCCTTCATAGCGAAGCACTTCCCGAGCCAGGACTTAACCTCCTGCAGAGTCGGGATGTCGTTTCCTATGAGTAATATGTCATCAACATATAGAACGAGGAAGCTAACTATATTCCCACTGGCTTTGACAAATACACATGATTCATCTTCGCTTCGTACAAATCCAAACTCTTTGACTTTCTCATCGAAGCAAAGATTCCATCTGCGAGACGCTTGCTTAAGTCCATAAATGGACTTCTCAAGCTTACACACTCTATTCGGATGCTTCGGATCCACAAACCCCTCTGGATGAGCTATGTAAACATCCTCAGCCAACTTCCCATTAAGGAAAGCGGTCTTGACATCCATTTGCCAAATCTCATAATCATGAAATGCGGCAATCGCTAGCATCACTCTAATAGATTTTATCTTCGCAACTGGTGAGAAGGTCTAATCATAGTCAACTCCGGGAGTTTGAGTAAAGCCCTTCGCAACCAATCGCGCTTTATATGTGTGTACGTTTCCATCCACGTCGGTCTTCTTCTTGAAGATCCATTTGCACCCAACGGTCTTACGTCCGGGCACATTCTCAACCAAATTCCAAACTTGGTTATCATACATGGATTGGATCTCGCTATCCATTGCCTCTTTCCATTTCGCAGACTCCGGGCCTGCCATGGCTTCCTTATAGCTATTAGGTTCATCAAGGTTTATTAGTGTACCATCACTAATATACTTGTCCCCTTCGGTAGTAATATGAAAACCATAAAACTGGGGTTGAACTCTAACTCTATCGGAACGTCTAAGAGGTAAGGACTCATCAATCGGTTCAACCGGAGTTTCCTCCTCGGGTTGAGTGCCAGCGGTAGAGGTTCCTTCATCTATCGACTCTTGAATCTCTTCAAGCTCGATTTTCCTCCCACTGTCTCCTTGGCCTATGAGTTCTTGCTCTCGGAAAACTCCTCTCCTCGCAACAAAGACAACATTGTCCTTCGGTCTATAGAAGAGATATCCAAAGGATTTCTGCGGGTAGCCGATGAAAATACATCTCTCACTTCGAGGTTCGAGCTTGTCGTGAGTATCTCGTCTTACGAAAGCCTCGCAACCCCAAACCTTGATATGTGCCAACGAGGGAGCTTTCCCTGTCCACATTTCGTGATGTGTTTTGGTAACCTTCTTAGTGGGACTCGGTTAAGGATATGGGCGGCAATCTCTAAGGCATACCCCCAAAAAGAGATTGGTAGTGAAGCACGACTCATCATAGAGCGAACCATATCCAAAAAGGTTCGATTACGCCTTTCTGCCACACCATTCAACTGCGGTGTCCTAGGAGGCGTCAATTGTGAAACTATTCCACACTCCTTGAGATAATCGGGGAATTCAAGACTTAGGTACTCTCCTCCTCGATCGGATCGAAGTATCTTGATTTTCCTGCCCAATTGATTCTCCACTTCATTCTTGAACTCTTTGAACTTTTCAAAGGTTTCTGACTTTTGCTTGATTAAATAGATTTACCCATATCTACTATAATCATCGGTAAAAGTTACGTAGAAGCGGTTCCCATCCTTCGTGGTTGATCTAAACGGTCCACATACATCGGTATGTATTAGGTCCAATAGACCCTCACCCCTTTCACACGTACTCGTGAAGGGTGATTTAGTCATCTTTCCAAGCAAACAAGACTCGCGCGTGTCATCTTCCCTAAGGTCGAATGACTCCAACACTCCATCCTTTTGGAATTGGGCTATGCGTTTCTTGTTGACATGTCCAAGACGACAGTGCCACAAGGATGCTCTATCCATACTATTGGAAGAATCTATGTTCAAAACATCATTTCCTAAGTTATCAACAATCATAAAAGTTTCATATATTCCATTACATGGTATAGCTTCAAAATAAAAGACACCATTTAGATAAGCTAAAATAGAACCATTCTCATTCTTAAAAGAAAATCTAAAACCTTGTCTAAACAAACCATGAAATGAAATGATGTTTCTAGCCATTTCTGGCGAATAGCAACAATTGTTCAAATCTAAACATAAATTATTCCTAAGCACTAAAGAATACACTCCAATCTTGGTCACAGGCGACGATCTTCTGTTCCCCATGATTAGATTGATCCTTCCTTGCTCCACATCCCTACTTCTTCTTAGTCCCTGCACATTAGAACAAATGTGATAACCACAACCGGTAGCAAGAACCCAAGAAATAGCATGATTAGAATCGTTATATTTGATTGTGTATATACCTGCGAAAGACGGCTTGATCTTTCCCTCCTTGATGGCTTGCAGGTACTCTGGGCAGCTTCTCTTCGAATGTCCTATCTTGTGGCAGTGGTGGCACTCTGCCTCCTTCGAGTTAGGGCAGGGCTTAGCAGGATCAACTTTGGTCCCACTAGAAGAGGCACCATCTCGGGCTTTAACCTTACGATAGTTCTTAGATGAAGCCTTCCTCTTCTTTCCCTTTCCTTGTCCAATAGCCAAGATAGGAGCAGCGGGCGGATTGGGAGTTGGTGCAACAAACTTGTCTTTGAAGTTGCTCTCAGCGACCCTCAAGAGAACTTGGAGTTTGCTTAGGGTGACCTCCTCTTTGTTCATATGGTAGGTCATCCTAAATTGATTGTAGCTCGGAGGCAAGGAGTGAAGCACCATGTCGATCGTCAAGTCTTCCCCAAAGTCAACATTTAACTTGCGAAGGCGGTCGACATACCTTTGCATCTTTTGCAGGTGCACGGTAAGAGATTATCCATGACCCATCTTAGCGGAAATCATGTTAGTGAAAATATCATAATGCTCTTGTCTCGCGTTTTGGTGGTATCTCTCCAATAAGTCTTGATGCATCTCGTACGGGTACATGTCCTCATAGGACTTTTGGAATTCGGAGTTCATGGTGGCTATCATGATGCAATGTACCTTCGTTGCATCTCGCTCGTGAGTTTCAAAAGCGTTCATTTCAGCCAGAGTAGCGATTTCAGGGTTGATTTTCTCGAGCTTCTCATCGAGGACATACTCCTTATCCTCATAGCGAGCAATGGTGCGAATGTATCTTATCCATTCACTAAAGTTCATCCCATCGAAAGTGACCTTTTGACAAAGGCTCATCAATGTGAAAGAACTAGCAGCAGCGTTGTTTGCGTTCGACATCTACAAATAGAAAGGACAAAGATAGATTAGAATATGAATCCCTAATTATCACCCAATAAGAAAATTAGGGCTAGGATCCAACAACAATATTTAAATATTAGAAAGGGATGTCGTAATCTAACATGCAAATAATATGAAGGTAAGTGAATGACGATTCACTAATTCTCCACCAACATAACATTACTTTAAGTCCTAAATGTATTGAGAATTCCTAGGTTCGGATGAGATTCATTGAAACTATTCAATGGCATGTTTAAATCTCGATATGCCCCTCTTGTTTGTGACTGGGATACCGAGGATCACAAAGCGGGTGTGAATTACCATGCAAATTCACATGGTGCCTTCATAGTAACGATCACCTATCCGATGTGCCGGTAAACCACACAAGCTCCATCGAACTATGATAAACAATGAATCACCCTTTGCCACCTTTGCTTAGAACCAATTAGTGTGCCGGTAAACCACACACGCTCCACTAACTTCTTAGCAAGGGTGCAAAGTGTAATTTCATGGGATTGCACCAATTCACTTTTCCTAAAGTAACTAAGATTGGGAAATTCTTTTAAAAATGTGTAGTTACTTTGTATTTCATATTATACTTTTAATGAGAGGATGAGGTTGCCCTATCCTACCCGTTCGGCTAACGACCCTCCACCGATCAAGCAAGCGGTGGGTGTGAGTGTACACCCATTAAGCGCCATTTTATAGGCCGCAACCTTATACCCACCTTATAGATCGGCTTCGTGAATGAGGCCTACTAACGGTAAGACTAGGATTTTAGTTATACATATATATATATATATATATATATATATATATATATATATATATATATATATATATAATAATCTTGTAATATTATATTAGTATAGGGTTGTATTTTAAACTTAAAAAAAACTTAGGGTTTGAAATTTAAATTGTCTAAATTAAAACTTTTAATCATAAAACATAAATTTCAAAACTTGAGGACAAGTTTTAAACATTTAAAACATGGAGGATCAAATAACAAATAATTCTAATTAACAATTAATTTCCTAATTATCTATATTCGATTTATTCAAGATTTCTTGCAAGATAATTACCAATTTAATCAAAATAATTAATTAATTATCATATAAGGAAATTAAATATTTTATTAGTTGATAAATATCTTTAATTAGATCAAGATTATAGTCATATATATCAAAAAATCGGATTAGGGTTGATCTAATATGATTAAGGTAAGTTTCCATAAGATAATCATGAAGAAATCCCGAATTTGGCATTTCCTGACGCTTGGACTCGCCGAGTGCACTAAGGGACTCGCCGAGTCAGGCCAACTCGCCGAGTCCACTATGGAACTCGCCGAGTCCATGACTCAGAAACACAAAAAAACGAATTTTGCAGTTAAGTTTCAAACAAACAAGCAATAATTTAATAGAAACCAAGCTAGGCTCTGATACCACTAATAGGTTTTAGCCATAAGAACTTTCCTATGTGCGCATGCAAAACCCTAATGCTTGGATCTAGGCTTTCTAATTAAACATGCTTTGAATCCAAGACTTCTAATGACTAATTAGGTATAAGAATAATACAAAATCAGATCTAGAATCATACCTTTGACTCTCTTGTTTGATCTTGTTGTCTTGGAGCTCTAGAGTCACAATTTTCACTCCTCTAATGGCTTACAAACACCAAATAGCAAGGAAGATGATTTGGGAGAGAGGAGAGGGGAGGAAATTCGGCCAGGGACTCTCTACTTGAGATGAGATGCCGATTTCCCTTTGCCATAGGGTCTATTTATACTTGTAGACTCTTTAAGGGTTACAACTTAAACCCTAGTTGGATAATCTTTCCTTAAAGCAATCCAAATCCATTCCTTAGATAACCTTGGACGATTTTAAGCTATCCCTAGCTTCTAGAATTCGTCCATCCTCTATCCAATAAGGATTTACAGTCTAAAGTTTAACTATCAAACAATTGACAGTTTATACCCTCTTATTTAATTAATCTCTTTAAGTCACCAAATTAATACTAATTAATTTATGACTTATATTAATCAAATAACAATATTATTATTCTTTATATTATTCTCATAATATATTAATAATATTTATTATCTCTTAATAAATCATCCTATAAAGTTGCTATGGTGAAGGCAACCCAAAAGGACCATGCACAATCGGGTCAAATACTTGCCTAATATAGTTGCAGTCTTAGACACTATTCCAACAACTTGTATGTATGCTTAGTAGTTGAGTGTGGGCGGGGCCCGTATCTCATAGTAGCTGACTGTGGGCGGGTCCCATATCTCATAGTAGTTGAGTGTGAGCGAGGCCCGTATCTTATAGCCAGTGGAGTGCGGTCGGGGTTCGTATCTCCCTCAGTTAGCGGAGTGTGGGCGGGGCCCATATCTCTTAGTTGCATGTTATATGTGTATGGTATGTGGTAGTTTGGGGAGACTCACTAAGGTTTGTTCTTACAGTTATCAGTTTTGGTTTCAGGTACTTCCAGTAGCAAAGGGAAGAGCTCGGGATGATTGTAGTGTACACACCATTGATTCAGCCTGGGATGTCTAGACTCTGATGTTTTGACACATGATTTTGATACACCATTTTGTTGTGATGATTGAGACACGTTACTTATGTTTTTTATGAGAAGATAACTGGTATTTATGGTTTTTATGAATAATTAAAAACGAAAATTTAGGACTATATTTTGGGATGTTTCATTATAGCTAACTTTGAGGTGCGTGCCGCATAATTGGTCGGGGGTAATGACGTGGCTCCATGCAGAAAGTGACACATGGGGAAATCTAGGTGGTGTGTCAGTGCACACTACGCATTTGGTCTGTGCGCGTAGCTATGCGCGACGATTTCTGATTTCTTAAAAATTACATATCTTCTTCGTATGAGTTCCGTTTTCGATGTGTCTTATATCCACGCATAGCTATCTACACGATCTACAACTTTCATTTAGACTTCGTCGGCTAATTATCACTTTATTTTTATAGCTATATTTTTAACAAAGTTAGATTATTAAAGCCCGTATAAAAATCATAACTTTCTCATATGAATTCCGTTCTCGACTGTCTTTATATCAATGAGAACTTGAACTCTCGTTTACATTGCTTTTTCTAACAATCAACCGACCCAATTTAAGTTTTTGTGTCGCGCACTGCTACGCTGCAACTCCTAAAAATCATAACTTCCACTTATGAAGTCGTATAAAAATCATAACTTTCTCGGAGAGTGGACCAGGTGGATTGAAGGCCCGGAGCGGGCGGACCAATCACACTGTAGACTCGATGTATATGGATAGACTCGGAGGGTGGACCAGGTGGACTGTTGGCCGGTGCGGCGGACTAGTCACACAGTAGACCCGAAGTGCATGGGTGCTCTATGATCGGATATGATATGGCATGTTATGCGTGTATGGTATATGTGGTTGGTATTTTGGGGATATCTCACTAAGCTTTCGGGCTTACAGTTGTGGTTTAATGTTTTTCAGGTTCTTCAAGAGACCGTGGCAAGGCGAAGGCGTGATCGTATCGCTCCTCATGTTTATGTTGTGATGTGATTCTGGGAATACACTAAATAAATTGTATTGAAAACCTTTTTGTAATAATTTAAAGAGATCGGGTTGTTTTTGAAAAATTTAAATTGGTTGGAATGTTTGGGTCGTTACAAGTTGGTATCAGAGCCTTGGTTTGAGTGAATTGGAGGAACACTCGTGTGACTCCAGTCTCAAATCGAGGAGGGTTTTCAAAAGAGAATTTAAAATGGTTTTCAAAATGGGTAAAGGAGGACGCGGAGGTACGATCAGCCAGAGCCAGTAAGTAACCCCAAAATACCATACATGATATTTGTTTTTGAGCTTTGATAGAACAACATGCTAGTGCTAGGCTAGGGATCTTCGGGATTTCATGATAATGTTGCCTGATTTTATGATGCCTGTTAGTCTAGGGTTTCCTTGCGAGAGATTTCCAGTGTTCCTCTAGTAGTGAGGGATTGAGCGCTTGTTTTGTATGTTTTCACTAGGGTGTTGTGGTAGTACTTTATACAAATATGGGTAGGTGTGGAAGGTAGTATGGGCCCATACTACTGAAAGCACAGGACCCATATGCGTATCAAGGAAACCATGACCTCTAACGTTGGATTGAGAGTTAGTTCCTAAGTTAGTGGGAAGAATCTGAGATCTTGTGGTGTTTTTCAGTATGGAGATTCCGAGGCATGCTGGGAGTGGATCCTGGTCAGGATCGGGAGCAGGAGAGGGAGTTCCGGGCGAGTCGGTACCGCCCGAGGTTATTGGACAGATGAGCACAGGCGAGTTGGATGCTAGGATTCGTCAGATCCTGCATGATGAGGTTGTTGCGTTGTTCCGGGCCGAGTTGCTGGAACTGTTTGGGTCGATCAAGACCGCCATGGTTGAGTATTTTGATGAGCGCTATGCAGCTCTCACAGAGACGGCTATCGCGGCGGCTACAACAGCTGTAGCAGCGGCAGGGGGAGGAGTTGGTCGGGGTTTTCAGTATCGGGACTTCGATAATACGAAGCCTCCTACCTTTGATGGAGTTCAAGACCCGATCGTTGCTATGAGATGGTTGTCAGACGTGGAGGGGTGTTTCTTCACGTGTTCATGCCCTGCTAATCAGAGGGTGAGGTGGGCTCTGAACCTGTTGAGGCTCAGGGCGAAGGATTGGTGGAGATTGACCACGGGGTCATATTCGGATGTGCAGAGGGCTGTGGTTTCATGGGATCAGTTCAGAGAGATGTTCAGCACTCGTTATGTTCCGCGGGTTGAGAGAGAGAGAGAGATTGGCTCAGGAGTTCCTTGAGCTGAAGTAGGGTTCGGAGTCGGTGACTGACATCACCAGGATGTTCACTGAGAGGGTGATGTTTAGCCCTGAGTTCGCTTCGGATCAGGCTCAGATGTCCCGATATCTGAGTATGCTCAAGAGAGATATCAGACAGTTTGTGTCTACACAGAGGTGCGAGACTTTTTTGGAGTTGCAGGAGGCCGCCAGGCGGCGTGAGTTAGAGATTGAGTTGCAGTTGCGTGAGCTGAGGCAGGCTCCGGTGCAGTCGCAGCCGGCGCCGAAACGGTCCAAGACCGTTGATTCTAGGGTGGGAGATCAGAGCAGCTACGCTTGTGGGAAGTGTGGGAGGGGTCACACCGAAGTTTGTAGGTCCGGTGGTGCATGCCACAAGTGCGGAAAGGAGGGGCACTATGCGAGGGATTGTCGGCAGTCAGCGCCGGTTCAGGATTTGAGGATTTGTTATCATTGTCATCAGGTTGGGCACTTGAGGGTCAACTGTCCATAGCTTGCTGCAGGACCGGTATAGGCTCCAGTACCAGCCACTTTGAGGATCACGGGTGGAGGTCAGGGTGGAGCGGAGCCCCCAAGAGCTTAGGGTCGTGCTTTTCAGCTTACAGCAGAGGAGGTCAAAGCAGTGTCGGATGCAGCTGCGGGTATGTTTCTTTCTTGATGTCTTGTTATCTTGTGATTATTATGGAGTAGTGTTTATCTGCTAGTCTCATTGTGTGGTTTTTGTTGTGGTATTCGTTGTTCTTTGGGGGGGGGGGGGGGGGGGGTTATGGTTTGGTTATGGGTTAGTGTTGGGAATTTCGTTTGCTTATCATTCATGAGGATTATTAGTGGAAATTTGGCGTTGGTCTGAATGTCGGGTAGCATCTGCAGTCTGAGGAGTGGTTAGCTGAAGATTGAGTTTCTTTCGAGGGAGATGATCAGTGTTGAAATGTGATTTTTGTGAAGGTTGCTAGTGCTAGTGGGAATCAGTCCGCGTGTAAGTGTTGGTTTTGTGCAGGGTTGTTGGGAGGTCGGTGATAGCGACCGGTGGTTGGTAGTTCGTGCCCTAAGTGGGGGAGAATTGGAAAATTCTCCGGAAGATCGATGAGCATTGGAGGTTGTTTAGCTGCTTGGGATTCAGCAGTGTTCTGTCAGCCAAGAGGGTACGCTGGTATGAGTAAGTAGCAGGCATGCGGGGTGGGATACAGACCTAGGGCATTTGATTGTGGAGGTCGTGGGATCAGGCCGGGATTGAGTATGTATGATGGAGATAGAGTTCGGAACCCCTAGAGGGCTAGAACAGTATGCATGGGAGGGTTTCCCGAAGAGATAACTCGGAATGATGGATGCTAGTTGAGCGGACCGGATAGACTGAAGGCCGGTAGGCGTATCAGTCAGGCCGAAAGCTCGAAGAACGGTCCAGCCAGGCTGAAGGCCCTGGAGGGCGGTCCAGATTGGCTGAAGGTTCTGAGAGTGGTCCAGATTTGCTAAAGGCCTGGTAAGGCGGTCCAGTCATACTGAAGACTCTGCAGGTATTGTTAGATCGAATTGAGGAAATGGATTGAGTATGTCGCGATATGTTAGCATTGGAAGGTCTGGCCCCGGGTATTGATCTCGATTAGTGAAGATGGTGCATGGAATCGAGAGTCCTTGCGAGCAGATTCAAAGCATGTGTGTTGCATGGATAGCGGTTATGCTATAAGGAAGTGGCGTAGCATCGGGCGAGCACCGTGGCACTTGTCGTAGTAACAAGGCGGCCAAGTGGATTCCCTTGGTAGGGAAAGGGATAGGAATGTAGCTCCGAGAGGGAGTGTAAATTCACGGAAGTGAAAGGGGCAGTGCAGAGTTATGATTGGAGTGATCCAATTAGGGTCTTTGAGCAGCATGATTGCGGTAGTGGTATGGAATGACATCCAGATGGGATGTCTGCTGAGGTTGCGGAAGGATTTCCGCAGGGGTAGAGCCAAGAGGCTCAGAAAGGATGTTGGGATGGAGTCTTGGATTCCCAGTTTGATTTTGATTAAGGAATTGAGTATGTAGTGGTGATTCATCCTGGGGGATGTTTGGAGGTGTCGTCAGTGTGACGGGTTTTCCCATCCCGAGGGTGCTAGAGTTAGTTCAGCATGAGCATGTGATTGCTAGAGGAGAACTCATGGGAGTTGCTCTGAGGCCGAAGAATGTGTATTTTTGTCAGCATGGAGTGGATAGAGTTGGACTCGGATCGGGGAACCGATTGTTCAGGGTTATATCTAGCTCGTAAGAGTCAAGTGATTGACGTGATTAGGATCGAGAAAAGTGCCATGGAGTGGTACTCGGTTGGCAAGTGTAGGATCTGATAAGTGTGGTTATCAAAGGGTGAAGCCGGTGGCCGGCTTGAGGCGGTGGTCAGAACACTGCGAAAAAAGGGAAAGTTGAGCTTCGGACTTCAAAGGGTGTGTCTTAAGGAACCTGGTTTGGTTAATTCCAGGTGGTGCGTGGCGGGAGAAGTTCTGGAGTAGAGATGTCGAAGGCTTCGTGTAACGCCCGCAAATTCGGGCTAGTCAAATTAGAGGCAATAGGGGTCGAAAACGACTTTTCTACAAAAGATTATTTAGAATAAATAATCTTAACCAAGTTGTAAAGTATGTCACAAGGTTTCCGTACATATAAAGAACGCCGAAATCCGAGTTATAACGAAAAAGTTATGACCCGTCGAAGTTTCGCGACGGAACCGGCACGACACCGGGAAGCGTAAATAGTGAATTTACGATAAAGAGAGATTTAGCCTTAGCGATCTAAACAAAAGTCGTAGAATATGTTAAACTAAGAACATCGATAAAAAGAACGCCCAAATCTGACTTTGTATGAAGAAGTTATGATTTTTCAAAGTTTCGGATTAGCAGTGTACAACCCAAAATTCGAATAGTAGATCGAGTGATTTTTAGCCGACACGACCTAAACGAGAATCGAAGGTCTCGTTAAAAGTAGCATAACGAGAAAAAGATGGGCGAAAACGGATGTCGGATGAAGAAGTTATGAGGATTTAACAAACCAATCCTGTCCCGGCCCGTTAATAATATAAAATTTAAAATCGAGCCAAAATTAGCCGATGGAGTCTAAACAAAAGTTGTAGAATACGTTCCCACCTTCGCGTGGATATAAAGAACGTCGAAAACGGAGCTCGTACGTGAAAGTTACGAATTTTTAAAGTTTGTACTCGATTTTGCGGGATCTGATACGAATTCGCTGACGTGGCGCTTTCCCAGCCGTCCGATGATGATCGTTGAAGTCGCCTCGGATGAGTGACGTGTCGCCCCTCGCTACGCCCAACATTCGGTCTCGTACGCGCCGCGTTCGCTTAGCCGTTCTCGGTCCAGAAGAAGCCACGCCGCACCACCGAGCCTTCGCCACCTGGAGGTCTGATCCGAAGCTACGCCCCGCGTAAGGTCCTCGGTACGCCCAACGTACTCCGAGGCTACGGTCTATAAAAGGGAGGTGAAGCCTATCAGATTTCTCACACCTTCCACCATAAGTTTCTCTCTCTACTTTCTCTCACTAACCCCCAAACCCCCCCTTAAACCCTAGGAAAACCCCCTAGCTCCCGAGGGAAGCCCCGAGGCTCCCGGAGTCCCGAGAAAAAGGAGTTTTTCGGTTTCGAAACGCTGCTCCAATTAAGTTCCGGTTTTCGATAAAATTCGCTATAAGTGTGCTACGCTTACGCAATTTTTAATATAGCTTTCAAATAATTATAGAAATGTTATTAGGTCCTTAAAATAATTATTTGGGCTATTATTATGAGTTATATTGAGCGTTATTAACGCCTAATAATAGTCAGACTAATTAATTTGTCGCGGTTATCGTTAGACTAAACCCTAGTGGTATTGGTACTAGGTTTTATCGAAGGAATATCGTTTTGAGAGTATCGAAGCGCTGTCCGAGTGATGAGTCACCACCTACTCAGGTAAGTGCATGGTCCCTTTCATCTTACACATAGATATGAAGTATTTTATATAAACTACGTGCTATGTGTGCATATTATCTGAATACTTGCTGTCTATGTTGGATGAACGTTTTATACATGTTTTAAAGGATTTAAACTGTATAAGTATTTTATATATACGAATATGTTGGGTGTGAGATGGGTAGATGAATGATGAGAGATAGAAGATGACGTGAGTATACATTGGCAACTATAGACTTAGTACCTATGGGACAAACACCGGTAGCTATGGACTTAGTACCTGTTAGACGTTGGTAGCTATGGATTTAGTACCTGTTAGGAATTGGTAGCTATGGACTTAGTACCTATTAGTTGGACGCTGGTAGCTATGAATTTAGTACCTGTTAGGAATTGGTAGCTATGGACTTAGTACCTATTGAACACTGGTAGCTATGGATTTAGTACCCGACGAGTAAGATATAGCAGCTATGGAATTAGTGCTCTACGAACGAACATTGGCAGCTATGGATTTAGTGTCAGTCCTATAGCCCTGGAAGTGAGGGACTTCGGAATAAACGAATGCATGATAGGTGACTCTTAGGTTAAATCCTTAAGAGTAAAGAAGATAATGGGGATGAGTAATTGGGTTAATTGTTTGATGATTGAACGTAATAATTATATTATTGTGGGTTGAAAACCGTATGTACTCACCAGGTTTCCCAACCTGACCCACTCAGTTTATTTATATCACAGGTGACGATATGAAGTGACATTACACTGAGAGATTTAAAGAGATGTAGATCACTAGTGTAAATAATTGTAAGTTTTGTTTATGCTTATGTTTCTGTATTAACGATGACACCCCAAACGTCTTTAAATGAAATAAATACGGTTCTACGAAAATGTTTTGATAACGTATTTACCATGTTTTTCTGGGAACAAATTCCGCAACCTTTTTATGAAATGAAGTACTCTGATTTTTATAAAGCATAAATAAAATCGGTCTTTTCTGGCCGTGATTTTGGGGATGTCACAGTTGGTATCAGAGCATTAGTTTAAGCGAACTAGGAATATGGATTTATTTCTAGACTTAAACTTAGAATGCTAAGCAATGATTGTGAGGTGTGAGCACTAGCTTATTTTAGGAATAATGCCTAAATTGTTTTTATGTGCAAAATGCTTTATGCATGATATGTTGTTAATTGTTCGGATCTATGGTCTGTTGCCGACCGGATCTGGATACCTTATGTGTTTAGGATTCTAAACGTACGACTACGATATTAGAACTAGCATGTAAACGTTTCGGGGTGATAAGAATGATTTAAGACGTCAATCCTAAATTAAGATCTAGATTCACCTTATTTGGTGTATAGATCAAAATGGCAAGAACCCGTAGTGGAGCTGGGAATGCAAATGGGAATAGGAATCAACCCCCAGTGGTTCAGCAAATACCTGTTGCAGAAGAAGTTGCGCCTGAGCCAGTCACCATGGCTGGAGTTCAAGCCATGATTCGGGCTATGCTAGTTGAACAAAGGGAAGAAATGAGACAGATGCTCCACGAAAATAGGGACGAACCTACCGTACGTGTTGAACCGACGGAGCCAGTTCCCGAGCAATCAGAGGAAGGGAACTACAGCCGCCAAGTGATTCAAGTAGGGACTCAAGGTGAGCAAAGGGATGGCCCAGAAGGGAGAAACAACAAGGATGGGCGGATGTACAAGAATTTCTTGGGTGCGAAACCGCCAAGCCTCTCAGGAAGCCCAAAGCCGGTTGAGATTATGGATTGGATCTCTGAGATGGAGATGGTGTTTGAGAGCTGCAGCTGTAACGAGAAACAAAAGACTGTCTTCGCAGTAAGACAACTGAAAACTGGAGTCTTGAGCTGGTGGAAGCTATTGGCAGATACGATGCCACGAGGAGAAGCCTTAAGGATGTCGTGGGAAGAGTTTTTGGAACAGTTGAAAATGCAGTACTGCTCGGAGATAGATCTGATAGACCTAAACAACGAGTTTCAAAACCTGAAGAAAGGGAAGATGAGTGTTGATGAGTATGTCACCGCATTCACCGAGAGGATGAAGCTATTCCCCTACTTGGTGCCTACTAAACTCTCCAAGATTGATAGGTTTGCTAACGGACTGCCCACTGACTTTGGCCCAATGGTCAAAATGGCAACTACCTTGAAAGCAGCTGTTAGAGCAGCTAAGAACGTAGAGGCCCAGATAAGAGAAAAGGGTCTAGAAAAAGATAAGGTAGGAGAGAAGCGGAAGTTTGAAGGATCTTCGAGGTCGAACAAGGAAAGCAAGTTCTCAAAGCTTGGAGGAGCAGATGGAGGTGAATCAAGATGGTGTGATAAATGCAAGAAGAAGCATGGTGGAAAGTGCAATGAAGAAATGACGTGTTACAAGTGTGGGAGGACAGGTCACTATTCCAAAGACTGCACACATGATGATAAAGTATGCTATGGATGTGGAGGCAAGGGGCACATGTCCAGAGACTGCCCAAGGAAAAATAAAGCAGCAAGACCAGAAACGCCGCCAAGGCCAAGGGCATTTCACATGATCCTTGATGAAGCAGAGAACCATGCGAGGAATCAAGAATGAGGACTTCTTACCTGAAGATCGGATTATGCAGTAGTCATAGTTTCATATGATGTAGCCTAGTAGAGGCATAGTCTAGGGTGAACTTGAACACATATGTAATCGTTTCAAGAATTAATATAAAACCTTCGTTTTGTTGAATGATTGTGTGATTTGCTGCATGGTGACTCGGGAAACTGCGAGACAATACTTGGGACGAGTATGAGTAGGTGTGAATGGTAGTAGAGGCCTATACTACCGGAAGCACAGGACTCACACTTGGATCAGGGAAAGTCACAAGGTTACCAAGAAACTAGTAATTGATTTCGTTTTATTCAAGTGTGTTGTTACCATCATTTCAGTAATGACTAAGAAGATTGTTGATATTCCGACCCTAGTGGTCATATCGAATTGAGTCCGACTACGCTAAGTGTGCTATGTGGTTTAGAAAATCAAGGTCGATGTAGCGTCCGACATAAACCAACGATTGAAATCAAAACGATCAATAGAAATATCGTGCTCGTTGTTAAAGAAGTTGGTAGCTAGAAATACCAAATGTTAAAGTGTGATTATATCACATTAGAACATGAAGGAAGGCATAGCTTGTTTTAGAAATTGACTCTAAGAGACCTAAGTCTAAGTGTTGCAACATACGATGATAGGTCATTAGAATATGACACATCGATCCATAGTAGTAATAAAAGAAATCATCTCAAGTTCGTGTCCAGTAAGGATTGAGATTGTGACTTGAAGGTCATAATTGGGAGTCTAGCCTGAGGTAGAGAGCAGGTGCACGATCGAGCATTGCTTACAGTCAATGAGTCTAAGAGATAGACTTGAAGGAATGTAGAAGTTATAATTATTACCTAGGATGAAGAAATGACGTATGGAGTCATTATACGACCCTGTTCCGTTGATGATTCCAGGACGTAATCATGCTAAGGGGGAGATAATTGTAACGCCCGCAAATCCGGGCTAGTCAAATTAGAGGCAATAGGGGTCAAAAATGACTTTTCGACAAAAGATTATTTAGAATAAATAATATTAACCAAGTTGTAGATTATGTCAAAAGGTTTCCGTACATATAAAAAACGCCGAAATCCGAGTTATAACGAAAAAGTTATGACCCGTCGAAGTTTCGCGACGGAACCGGCACGGCACCGGGAAGTGTAAATAGTGAATTTACGATAAAGCGAGATTTAGCCTTAGCGATCTAAACGAAAGTCGTAGAATATGTTAAACTAAGAACATCGATAAAAAGAACGCCCAAATCTGACTTCGTATGAAGAAGTTATGATTTTTCGAAGTTTCGGATTAGCAGTGTACAGCCCGAAATTCGAATAGTAGATCGAGTGATTTTTAGCCGACACGACCTAAACGAGAATCGAAGGTCTCGTTAAAAGTAGCATAACGAGAAAAAGATGGGCGAAAACGGATGTCGGATGAAGAAGTTATGAGGATTTAACAAACCAATCCTGTCCCGGCCCGTTAATAATATAAAATTTAAAATAGAGCCAAAATTAGCCGACGGAGTCTAAACGAAAGTTGTAGAGTACGTTCCCACCTTCGCGTGGATATAAAGAACGTCGAAAACGGAGCTCGTACGTGAAAGTTACGAATTTTTAAATTTTGTACTCGATTTTGCGGGATCTGATACGAATTCGCTGACGTGGCGCTTTCCCAGCCGTCCGATGATGATTGCTGAAGTCGCCTCGGATGAGTGACGCGTCGCCCCTCGCTACGCCCAGCGTTCGGTCTCGTACGCGCCGCGTTCGCTTAGCCGTTCTCAGTCCAGAAGAAGCCACGCCGCACCACCGAGCCTTCGCCACCTGGAGGTCTGATCCGAAGCTACGCCCCGCGAAAGGTCCTCGGTACGCCCAGCGTACTCCGAGGCTGCGGTCTATAAAAGGGAGGTGAAGCCTATCGGATTTCTCACACCTTCCACCATAAGTTTCTCTCTCTACTTTCTCTCACTAACCCCCAAACCCCCCTTAAACCCTAGGAAAACCCCCTAGCTCCCGAGGGAAGCCCCGAGGCTCCCGGAGTCCCGAGAAAAAGGATTTTTTCAGTTTCGAAACGCTGCTCCAATTAAGTTCCGGTTTTCGATAAAATTTGTTGTAAGTGTGCTACGCTTACGCAATTTTTAATATAGCTTTCAAATAATTATAGAAATGTTATTAGGTCCTTAAAATAATTATTTGGGCTATTATTATGAGTTATATTGAGCGTTATTAACGCCTAATAATAGTCAGACTAATTAATTTGTCGCGGTTATCGTTAGACTAAACCCTAGTGGTATTGGTACTAGGTTTTATCGAAGGAATATCGTTTTGAGAGTATCGAAGCGTTGTCCGAGTGCTGAGTCACCACCTACTCAGGTGAGTGCATGGTCCCTTTCATCTTACACATAGATATGAAGTATTTTATATAAACTACGTGCTATGTGTGCATATTATCTGAATACTTGTTGTCTATGTTGGATGCACGTTTTATACATGTTTTAAAGGATTTAAACTGTATACGTATTTTATATATACGAATATGTTGGGTATGAGATGGGTAGATGAATGATGAGAGATAGAAGATGACGTGAGTATACATTGGCAACTATAGACTTAGTACCTATGGGACAAACACCGGTAGCTATGGACTTAGTACCTGTTAGACGTTGGTAGCTATGGATTTAGTACCTGTTAGGAATTGGTAGCTATGGACTTAGTACCTATTAGTTGGACGCTGGTAGTTATGGATTTAGTACCTGTTAGGAATTGGTAGCTATGGACTTAGTACCTATTGAACACTGGTAGCTATGGATTTAGTACCCGACGAGTAAGATATAGCAGCTATGGAATTAGTGCTCTACGAACGAACATTGGCAGCTATGGATTTAGTGTCAGTCCTATAGCCCTGGAAGTGAGGGACTTCGGAATAAACAAATGCATGATAGGTGACTCTTAGGTTAAATCCTTAAGAGTAAAGAAGATAATGGGGATGAGTAATTAGGTTAATTGTTTGATGATTGAACGTAATAATTATATTATTGTGGGTTGAAAACCGTATGTACTCACCAGGTTTCCCAACCTGACCCACTCAGTTTATTTATATCACAGGTGACGATATGAAGTGACATTACACTGAGAGATTTAAAGAGATGTAGATCACTAGTGTAAATAATTGTAAGTTTTGTTTATGCTTATGTTTCTATATTAACGATGACATCCCAAACGTTTTAAAATGAAATAAATACGTTTCTACGAAAATGTTTTGATAACGTATTTACCATGTTTTTCTGGGAACAAATTCCGCAACCTTTTTATGAAATGAAGTACTCTGATTTTTATAAAGAATAAACAAAATCGGTCTTTTCTGGCCGTGATTTTGGGGATGTCACACTTCGAGGGCGAAGCCTAATTTAAGTGGGGGAGCATTGTAACGCCCCGTTCCTAAGAGTACCTAATTGTGAGTCCCCGGGATTTAAGAGAAATGGTATTTTGGTCATCTTGTGGGAAAAGTGGCAAATGAGGGACAAGTATGAAATTTGGGGACTCGCCGAGTACGCCCAGCGTAAAGGCGTATATGGACGCGGGTGCAAGGCTGAGTACGCCCGGCGTACTCTCAGAGTTCTAAAACCCTAAAATTAGGGTCAGCCACTATATAAGGAAATGTTGGTTCATACCCTAGCCTCCATAAGCTCTCCCTTAACCTCAGAACCCCTAAGATAGCTATCCCACCTCCTTGATTGGGTGTGTTTGGTCTTGAAAAGCTTGGATTAGCAAAGGAGAGCATAAAGGAAGAAAGGAGAAGTTGTCAAAGAAGGAGAGGAACGGCTGGAGCTTATAGATCTGGGAAGACATCATCCTTTGGAGCCTATTTGAGGTATAAAGCTTCTTGCTTGACATTCATATTGTGTAGATATATGTGTTGTGAAGCTTTGACACCACTCTTGTCCCAAAAGTCCTCATCTTGTTGCATGTTTCGAGTTGGTCAAGATTATCTGTCCTTTCAGACCTTAGGAGAGATCTTGAGTGAGAAAAATGAGGTCCCAAGGGCTGAGGTTGTTCTATGTGTGAGATAAGTGGGTCTTAATGGATTAAGACCTTGGATTAAGAGTTTTATGGACGTCCCAAGTGATAAAGTTTGAGACTTTATGAATCTTAGGCATATTTGGCCTAGGGATTTGAAGTTTGGGCTTAAGAGCTTAAGCCATTAAGAAGTTATAAGGACTTAATGAGTAGCGAAGTTACGCCCCGCGTAACATGTGAGTACGCCCCGCGTAGCGAGTCAGTGCCCCGATCCCCTGTTGCGAATCAGCGTGTACGCCCGGCGTACCAAGGAGGGTACGCCCAGCGTACTCCCTCTGTTGGGTTTTCATTTTGGGCCTTAGGGTTTGGGCTGTTATTTGGGCTGCTGGATTTTGGGTCGTGACTGGACATTATGGTTAGAGTATTGTGGGCCCATTGGTTGTTATGGATCATGAGTGTAGGCCCATTTGGTGAGGTGGGCCCAATTTAGTAAATTGGGCCAATAATGGGCTTTGCTTTGGACTTCTGGACTTTGGGCCATTGGTGGGCTTGGGAGCTTACCTAGTGTTGGGCCGGATTGAGTTAAGGGTAAAATGGTCAATTTACCCTTGGAAGGGTATTGTGCTTAGCCTAATGATTATTTGTGCTATGTTGGCTAGTTCGGGATTTTCGGTGAGTCGGTGATTCGAGAATTTGCTTCTTCAGTTCAGAGTTTCGGCAGTGCGAGGTGAGTTATCCTCAATATATCAACAGGCTCTAAGGCACCAAGGCCGGCCCTTTATCGGATTGAGATCCGGGTATTGTTGTTATGTTATTGCTTTGATATGTTTGCATCCTGGTGGCTAGGATGGTATATGTTAGAGACCTAGTTGAGGTCGGTATCCTGTTATGTAGGATGATGCTTTGCTAGTGACCGGTTAGGTCGGTATCCTGGTTAGGATGATGATATGCGGACCAGACGTACCGAGGCTCGGAGAGTGGACCAGACCGACTGAAGGCCCAGTGCGGGCGGACCAGTCATACTATAGACTCGGAGAGTGGACTAGGTGGATTGAAGGCCCGGAGCGGGCGGACCAATCACACTGTAGACTCGATGTATATGGCTAGACTCGGAGGGTGGACTAGGTGGACTGTTGGCCGGTGCGGCGGACCAGTCACACAGTAGACCCGAAGTGCATGGGTGTTCTGTGATCGGATATGATATGGCATGTTATGCGTGTATGGTATATGTCGTTGGTATTTTGGGGATATCTCACTAAGCTTTCGGGCTTACAGTTGTGGTTTAATGTTTTTCAGGTTCTTCTGGAGACCGTGGCAAGGCGAAGGCGTGATCGTACCGCTCCTCATGTTTATGTTGTGATGTGATTTTGGGAATACACTAAATAAATTGTATTGAAAACCTTTTTGTAATAATTTAAAGAGACCGGGTTGTTTTTGAAAAATTTAAATTGGTTGGAATGTTTGGGTCGTTACATTGGGAGTACTCATTATATGTTAGGCGTACTAGTGCACGCTGGATCGTGGGCTCAATCCACGTATGTTGGGTGTACGTGGAGTACACATGGCATACGTAAAGTTTAATAAAACCCTAATGTTTAGGGTTTGCACCCTATTTAAACCTTGTGATAGCCTCTTTTGGTCATGTTTAGCTAGCCTCCACCCTCCCTTGTCCATAAATCGAAACCCTAGTGTGTTATTGAGAATTTTGAGCCATAAAGTGTGTTTCTTGGAGCTTTGTAAAGGAGAAGAAGTCGACCATTTTGAGTTGATTTTGGAGCTTGAGGATCTGGGTTTAGTTCATCATTTGCCATCCTTGTGAGGTAAAAAGCTTCCATCTTGCTAATCTATGATGCTAGATCTAGTTTTGGTGCCATTTTGTGCTTTTTGAGTCGTTGGAATAATTGTTAAGCCTCTTGATTCATTCAAGAAGTAATTGATGGTATATCTAGGTCCCTTTTGGTCTCTTTGTCCATAAATGTGCAAGCTTTGAGGTAGTTATGGACTCATGCATGTGTTAAGACCTTTTTTAAGCTCTTTTGAGCTTTAGAGCCTCATTAAGCCTTATATACACCTAAAGTTGCCAAATTTACGTGATAAACCACCTTAAGGAAGTCATATATGAGTTTTGGGTTGAAGTCTAAACCGAATAAGGGCTTAATGATGGAGGTTGGCTATGATGGGGTGTACATTGGGCGTACAAACTGGTACGTTGCGCGTATAAATCCCAAAGCGAGTACGTTAAGTGTATGAGCTGAGTACGCCACAGTACTCAGCAGTGGGCTTCAAAATTATGGGATTTTCAGTATTGGGCCTTGTTGGTCCAACATAATTCTATCTTTTGGGTTGATGTTATTTTATTGGACTCTCTTGGTTGAAGATCCATGAAGGGATTTGGGCCTAATTTGGAAGATTATGCCATATTTGGGCTTTGGGTAATCAGTTTGGAATTTGAGCCTTTTGGATTGTTAGCTTGGGCCTTGGCCTTGGGTCGAGTTCGCTAAAGGGTAAAAAGGTCTTTTACCCTAGTTTGGACTCTTTGTGGGAGTCGGGATCCAATTAATAATGGGATGCTATTTTGTAATTGATAGCACAAAGATTTTAGCGGATCTACTGCCATATATTTATCTATGGGTTTCAGCAGTCTGAGGTAAGCCTTCCTCACTGTGTTTAGTGGGTTGAAGGCACCAATTTCGACCCATGGTTTGTTATGCTAGGGTGCTAGATGGCTGTATGACTCTTGCATGTGTAAGTATGCTTAGTGGGAGAAGCCCAATGGGTAATTTGTATGCCATTACTTGTTTTTCTTGTATGTTTGTATGTTGGGTAGGGCCCATTGTGACAATTAGGGCGGGGCTCGTTACACTCATTGGGTGCGGCCCGTTGATTGACAGATCTGTATACCGGGCGGGACCCGAATCCAGGGGGACCCTCTTTGTGTTTGTTATGTATGGTATGGGTTATCTTGGGGAACTCACTAAGCTTTGCCTTAGGGTATGTATGTTGGTCTTAATTCCCATTACGCCACTCGTACTATACCTTAGTCGTGGGCCATTCTCGCATCGTTCGAGTACGCTACGCATACCAGTTGGTACGACGGGTGTACGGCCAGTCCAGCTTTAGTGATTTTGGGACTTAAATCGTTGGGCTTTTCTTGTTGGGCTTAAATCATAGATTTTCATGGTCATTGGTCACTTTTGATTTTGGGCCCATTTTGGACTTTGGATGATCTTTGGGGTTTGGCCTAGGATTTTATTGGACTTAATAGAAAAGGATAAATAGACCCTTTTACCTTGGACATTAGGCAAGTAATATAGGTTTTCAACTATGGGTTATGTCCCAATTATTAATTGTATTTATTGGGGCTTTGTTTGTTTAGTTAGCACATGGATTTTTCCAGTCCAGCAGCCCGAGCAATTATTTGGTTTTTCAGTAGTTGGGGTGAGTTTCCTCACTAGATCCATGGGTTGAAGGCACCAATACCGACCCATTTCTTGTTGTGTAGAATGTTAGATTCCTTGTGATAATTATATGGAAGACCATGATCTGACCCCTAGAATTTGCACGAAAGACCAAGGTCTCGCCCCTAACAATTTTATGAAAGACCAGGATCTGTCCCCTGGCATTTGTATGCAAAACCAGGATTTGGCCCATGCCAGGAAATGATTATATGACTATGATTTGGCCCATAGCATTTATCTTCTTTCATGTTTTGTATGTGGTACTTGGGGGAACTCACTAAGCTTTATGCTTATAGTTTATGTTTAAGGTTTTAGATACATCCAGTTCCAAAGGGAAAGGCTCGGCTTGATGACACAACATCCTTGTAACGCCTGCGTTTCTAGGCTAAGCATTAATATTATGATTTAATAGTTAGGGTAAACAATTGTAACCTATTTTGAAGTAATGAATATGTATTATTTGAGTATTATTTGATTTATGTGATTTATGTGCAATATACGTGCTTATAATAATGCAATAAAAATATGCGTCAAAAATAATAATAAACAAACCCAATATCTATGAAAAAAGTTTAAGTGGTCGCAACAAGGATTTCGGGGATATAAGGAATGCGGAAATCCGACTTATAACGAATAAGTTATAACTCGTCGAAGTTTTGTGACAAAACCGACACAACGATGTGTGTCGCAAAAAGTGGGTTTGCGATAAAATACTTTTTAGCCTTAACGACCTAAATGAAAGTCATGGTATTCATTAAACTGAGAGTGTGCAGATAGAGAACGTCCAAATCTGACTTTGTTAGAGGAAGTTATGATTTTTCTAAGATTTGACATATCAGTATGCAGTCTGGAAATCGAATTTTGGATTGATCCATTTTTAGCCGACATAATCTAAACGAGAATTGAAGATCTCGTTAATAGGAACTCAATGATATAAAAACAGATGAAAACAGACGTCAGATGACAAAGTTATGAATTTTTAACGGACATTATCTGTCTAAACCAGTTAAAATATAACTTTAAAAATAAAATCAAAATTAGCCGACGAAGTCTAAACGAAAATTGTAGATCATGTACCTACCTACGTGTGGATATAAAGAACGTCGAAAACGGAGCTCGTATGCGAAAGTTACAGAATTTAGAAGTTAATTAAATTATGGGTTGATGCGAGGCTGACACATTGCGTGATCCCTCCTCCCTTTCTCTCCACGACTTCACATAGGATCTCGACACCTGCCTCTTGTACATGTAACATAGGGTTTCAGACCCCTAACATACTCCGAAGTTACGCCTGGCGTACTCCCAAGATTCAGCCTATAAATAGATGTGATGATCACCCCAAAAACTCACACCTATCCCATTCTTTCTCTCTCAATTACCTCTCTTAGCCCCTCCCATTCCCTAGAACTTCCTAAGTGCTAGAGGCAAATCTTGGAGTGTCAAAAGGCTCTAAGAAGAAGAGCTTTCGGCTAAGAAGTTTCGCCCCCGCAGAGTCCGGCTCCTAGCTAAACCCAATTGTAAGTGAGTTATGCTTACCCTACTTTAAGTATAGCTTATGTTTAAGTTCATTATCGTTATTATGAACCTATAAACAATATATGTGCTAAGTATTATAAATTATACAAAGTGTTATTATAATACCTTTTAACTGCTCCCGCGGTACAGGGAATATGGTTTAAAGGGTCGCATATGGTTGTTGGATTTCAGAACAGCTTAAATGCCAAAATGGTCATGCCCTCCGGTGTTTCATGTATGGCCCGTGTCTGTACATAGTAGTTGAAAAGTATTGTTTAACACTTATATAATAAAATAAAAATATAGCTCGTAGACCTTGAGTTAATCTAGACTAATAATTAGTCGCAATAAATATTAGACTAAAATCTAGTGATAATGATAATAGGTTTCGTCGAAGGAAAATAAAACTGTTAAAAGCGAAGCACTGCCCATGTCTAGAATCATCACTTTAACAAGTGATTGCAGAGTTACTTTCATCTTATACATAGATATAAAGTATTTAATATAAACTACGTACTATGTGTGCATATTATCTGTGTTCTTGATATCTATGTTGGATGAACAAAATATACATGTTTTATTTGATTTAAACTGTATATATTTTATACCTATAATTATGATGGGTAAAGATGGGTAGATGATATAGATGATGAAATCAATGATGAGAAGCCTCGATGTTTAAGTTGATCCAATCATCTAGCCGAGTATAGATGACAACCACGAACTATTCTAAACAGTCTAGTGGAACGTCGACAGGCTCGCAACCTGTAGGTGTTTTTGAACTATGTGTTCACCAGGTGTACTCCATCCCTCTCATGGTTGCCTTATTGACATATATTGCTGAGGAATCCCCAAAACAGTGTTGTCTATCCTGATGTAATCCTTAGGCTACGTCCCTTAATTTTGATGCTTTAGGGACAGAAAGTAAGGATAACGGGAACGAGTAATCGGATTGATTGATTTGATGAAAATTAATAAACTTAATTATTATGGGTTGAAAATCCTATATGCTCACCAGACTCCTAAGCCTGACCCACTCAGTTTCTTGTATTACAGGTAGTGGCAATAGAGCACAGGAGTGATGATCTGATGAGAGATCAATGGATTATAGGCCATTAGGACAATAGATGTTGTAAGGCCTGTACTATTTCTATTTATGCTTATGTATTGTATTAACAATGACATCCCAACGTTATAATATAATAAAAAAACACATTTCTTCGGAAATGGTTTGTAAATTACTTATCATATTTTTGGGAACAAATTCCACAACACATTTCTTCAAAAGGATACTCTGATTTTCAAATAAAGCATAAACAAATCGGTATTTTTTTGCTGTGAAATTGGGGATGTCACAATCCTCCCTTCACGAATTCCGCATTTGATATATTTGTACTTTGATGTTTTGGATATTATAACTTGATGTTGATTATGAACGACTTAATGAATGATTTGATAAGTTTTAAAATGAAAAATTTTACTATAGTTTTTGGGTCGTTACAAGTTGGTATCGGAGCCTTGGTTTGAGGGATTCATGCATACTTTCGGGTATGTCTGAAATCAACTGAGGAAATGAAAGTTTTCTTAATAAAATTGGAGTTAATCTTTTAAAAAGGATTTTTATTAAGAAGAAGGGGGTGAGATGCGTGTGATCAGCAGAGTTCAAGTAAGTGGTTCCCAAATTACCCATAACTATGTATTATGAGTAGTATGGTTGATATGGGAATTGCATGCTAAATTAGGGCTAAGGATACCTTCAGGAATCATATGATATAATTGCATGATTTGTGTGATGCCATATAGCCTATTAGGAATTGATGCTATGTATTACATGGAATTGATTTCGGCTCAGTTATTTGCTAAGTGTATACTTTCAAAGTTGTATACGATTAGGATTGTATAGCCCTAGAATGATCGACTTTGCCTCATTTCATGTTCCTTGTTTGGTTGTGTACTTAGGGTAGAATCATCATTGACAGTCTATGTGATCCTATTTTGTGTATAACTTGCATACATAAGGAAACCATCGGTGTTGATTGAGGTTCATGGTATTGTGAGTGGTGGGAGTTGGGAATTCATAGGAGAGTATAGGATATATATATATATATATATATATATGTTGTATACCATCGAATTGGTTTATGGTTTTAGTGTGGCGACTTAGAGGAACCAAGACTAACCTTGAGGAAGGTATAGGTAGGTGTGGAAGGTAGTATTGGGTCTGTACTACTAGAAGCACATGACTAGGACCTAAGCCTCGGGTTCAGGTGTTGAGCATGTGTAGAGGAGTCCCCTCAAGTATGTGTTTCAGTTTGAGTATGGTGGTGACTACTCGAGGAGGTTCAAGTTCTGGTTCAGTCTCGGGTTCAGGTGTTGAGCCAATTGATGAAAGGTTGTGCGAGTTCATTTTGGGCGAGGTTACTTACGGTAACATGGATGCTACCCCGGTGTTGTTTGGTACCATCGATGCGGGGATTATAGAGTTGATGGATGAGAGGATCAGGTCTTTTCGAGCCAATATTTATGTGGGTTAGATTGGCACTCGAACTCCCTCATTTTAGGAGTTCAAGGCTTGTGGAGCTCCCGAGTTCGTTGGAGTTAAGGACCCCAACGCTAGCCGTAAATGGATCTCTGACATGGAGAATGTTTAGCGGACGACTTTTGCCCTGAGGGGGAAAAGGTGGGATTTGCATCCTGCCTGCTGAGGGACAGAGTACGAGACTAGTGGGAGGAGGTTACCCGAGCTGTAGGGTCAGCACTAGTGGCAGTGATGACCTGGGAGTATTTTGTTTAGAGATTCCAGTTGAATTTTGCACCATCTATCGAGGTGCAGCAGCTGGTGAGGGAGTTCCAAGACCTTCTCCAGACTACTGAGACCGTGGCGGAGATTACCGCTAAATTCATGGAGAGGGCATTGTTGGTCTTGCAGTATGCTGCAGATGATGAGATGAGGAAGATGAGATATCATGACATGCTGAGGGAGTATATCAGGGAGTTCGTGAGCTTTTCAGGGTACAAGAGCCTAAATGATATGATCGAGAATGCGTGCGAGCGGGATATTAAGTTGGAGCTCCGGTCGAAACAAAAGTCGGAGAAGCTATAGATAGGAGTGGGCCAGACTAAGAAGCCTAATACCTCTGATCCTCACACGATAGGCCAGAAGGGTCGGGGTCGTTGCGGCAAGTATGGCAAGCCGCATAGTGGGGATTGTCAATCAGCAAGTTTAGGATGTTTTAGTTGTGGCCAGTCAGGCCACTTGAGCAGGGATTGCCCCAAGAGGGTTCTGATTTGCTTCCATTGCAATCTTACCAACCATAAAAGGCTGATTATCCGAGATTTTCCAGGGAAGCAGTGGCGGTGCCTATGCCAACTACCTTGAGGATTATTAATAGTCGCCAAAGCAAGACGAAGGCTCCTGTGGTGAAGAGCGGGGCTTTTCAGATGACCACCATGCAATGCCAGATGTGGTTATGGGTATGTGTTTTATCTTTATCTTTTATTGCTTTCTTTGTTTATGCTTATGATTATTTTGATATTGTATAGGGACCTTTTTGGTCAATGGTTTGACCGCTCATGTTCTGTTTGATTTGAGGGCTACCCAATCCTTTGTATCTCTTGCACTCAACAAGAAGTTTTACGAAGCTCTAGGGACTTTGGTTCCCCACTAGAGGTTGATTGCGGATGATTGTATTGTGAGTGTTTTGAGGGTTTTTTGTAGGCGTGTCCTGAATCTGTTTAGTGAGAGATTCTCTATTGATCTGGTGCCGATTCCCTTGATAGAATCGAAGATTATCATCAGGATGGTTTGGTTGGGCCCTAATGGGGCCATGATTGATTGCGAGCGGCAGTTGGTGAGAGTTCGAACCCCAAGTGGGGGAGAACTGGTTATTCCTAGCGAGACAGTTTTGCATGGGCCAACTCTTTGTTCAGCTGTGTGGGCCAGGAGATATCTATAACAGGGTTGTTCTGGGTCCTTAGTGTATGTTGCAGACACTCGAGTTGAGGTTATGGCAGGATTGAGTAAGGTGTCCATTGTTCGGGATTTCCATCATGTGTTTCCTGAGGATTTTCCAGGAGTGCCTCCTGAGAGGTTGGTTGAGTTTCAGATTGATTTGGTACCTGGTGCGACTCCGATAGCCCAGGTGCTGTTGTATTGCCTGGCACCACCTGAGATGCAGGAGTTGTCTACACAGCTTCAGGAGCTACTAGACAAGGGTTTAATTCGTCCGAGCTGTTCTCTGTAGGGAGCACCAATTATGTTTGTGAAAAAGAAGGACGGTTCACACAGAATGTTCATTGATTACCAGGAGTTGAATAATCTAATGGTAAAGAACCATTACCCACTCCCGAGGACTGAGGATTTGTTTGACCAACTTCGGGGTGCAACTTGGTTCTCCACGATTGATTTGCGATCGGGGTACCATCAGATGAGGGTCAGAGAGGATGATGTGCAGAACACATGAAACATCCCAAAAATACAGTCCAAATATTTCATTTTAAATCATTACGAAAACCACAGTTATCAAACATCATATAAAAATAATAAGTCGTGTATCTCAAAATATCATAAATATATGTCAAACATATAAGAGTATAAACATCTCAGGCTAAACAAATGGTGTGTGCACTGCAGTCATCTCGAGCTCTTCCTTTTGCTACCGGAAGTACTTGAAACCAAAACTGAAAACTATAAGCATGAAGCTTCGTAAGTCTCCCTAAGCTACCACATACCATATACATAATCACATAAATTTGGCCCCCGCCCCTTCCTCGTACCCTGCCCGACATCGGACAGTGTCCGACATCAGACCCCACCTGGCATCGAGCCCCGCTCAGTATACATATATGTCTTCTACCAGGCCCCGCCTATCTCTGTGCCTAACCCGCTATACACATACAGACAATAACATATAATCATACTAGCACATAAAGAATCATACACAATACTATATATTCTCGTCCTAAGGCCTCGCCTATCATGGGCCTTGCCCCTACTCTGCTAATAATGAGATATGGAACCTCTTCCACACTCTGCTAGTGATGAGATACGGGACCCCCGCCCACACTCACCTCCCTACCAGACATATACAAGTATCACAAAGACAACAAGTATAACTAAACATGCATTCCTTCATCGGGTACCACCCGACATCAAACCGCAGTTCGGGAACATACATATAACCTTCCTCGGGCCCTGCCCGACATCAGACCGAAATCCGGAAACATATAAGCATTCCTCGGGCTCACCCCGACATCAGACCAAATTCCGGAAACATACAAACAAACACATGCAAGTATCACGAATACATCAAGCTTACAAACATTCCTCAGGCTTGCCTTGACATCGGACCTTAGTCCGGAACATACTAACATATGTAAATGGGCCGACATTGGTGCCTTCGATCCGTTCCTACAGTAGAAAACTCACCTCAAATGTCAAATGAAGTAGCTGAACGTCTCTGCTCCCGCAACCGGCTCTACCCACGCCTAGAAAATGATGAGGATGAAAGGAAGTCTATGGATCTACTATCTTCTCCTTGAATCATATAGCTTCTTCTTCTTACACAATCTTCAAGACACAAATAGTTCACTCAAAATGGCTCACAAGCTCACAATTGCATTAGGGTTTCTGAAACTAGGGTGTGGCCAATGGAGGTTGGAACACTAGAGTTTAGGATGTATAAATAGGGTGTAAAATCCCAGATTTAGGGTTTCCCAAACCCAGTCTAACTCATCGAGTTGGTTTTCAAAAAACACGCGTGACAACATTCCTACTCGTCGAGTTCTCACCCTTGAACCCGACGAGTTGCCATCTTGTTTGGAGATTTTCCTTCCTCATTTGGTTTTCTGGTTTCCGGGTGTTACAAGACAACCTTCAGGACTCGTTATGGTCACTACGAGTTTGTGGTGATGCCATTCGGACTCACTAATACACCAACAACGTTCATGGACCGGTTTGTGATTGTACTCATCCATGATATTCTGGTCTACTTCAAGACCAACGAGCAACATGAGGAGCATTTATGAGAGGTACTGGGGACCCTGAGGAAGGAGATGCTTTATGCACTACAAATAAACTGACAATTAGTGGCACAGGAAAAGTATCACTACATACCAAAAAAGTGCCACTAAAAGCCCCCTTGGTAATCAGCAGTACAAAAAAAGTGTCGCTAGAAGTGTTGTCACTAAAAACCTTTAGTGGCACTTTTCAATTGTGTTGCTGCAACATTTTTGGGTTTTAGTGACACTTTTTTATTATGCCACTATAACATTATTTTATTTTAGTGATACATTTTTATGCCACTATATTTTAAAAAAAATGTATTTCCTTATTTTTTATGACACTATATTTATTAAAAACACTGCAAACAATGACTTTAATAATAGTGTAACACAATTTTCCTTAACCTTACATAAAATTTTATGTTGGATTGTGTTCTCAACTTGGACAAGTTGCTCTATCATAAAAAACTAGGAAGTCGAGAACACAATCCAACATAAAATTTTATAATAGCTAGGTCATTTTTACCTTACTAATAAGAAATAAAAGTCTCAAACTAAAACGTCTTTCATAGTGGAGTTAATTTCACAGTTACTAAGTATATTTGTTGAAAATTCTCATCACCAAGTGCTGGTCCAAACTCAAGACACTTGTACACTTTAAGAGTTCATACATTGTAACATCCCGACTCCCAGGTATAATATTTATATATTTATTTTTAGGGTTTACTGAGTGACTCGATGATTTGTGTGCCCAACTCGTCGAGTAGAGTCGATTTGGCCATGTGGGTTTAATAACCAACTCGACGAGTCAAAGAGCCGACTCGCTGAGTTTGGCGCTGTGTGAGGAAACTGTAACACCCATAAAATTTGAGCCAAATTAAAACATTTTAATTCATTCAAAAACCATTAAGTTCATACATAATGTTTTCAAGATAGTTTAAACATCAGTGTATCCCCTGGAACCATATCACATAAATCATAAAACATGAGGAGCGGTACGATCACGCCTTCGCCTTGCCACAATCTCCTGAAATACCTGAAACAATACACTGAACTGTAAGCCCGAAAGCTTAGTGAGTTACCCCCAAAATACCAAACACACATAAACATACTCATAACATATCACAAATAGAACAGCCATGCACATCGGGTCTACTGTGTGACTGGTCTGCCCGCACCGGGCCTTCAGTCCACCTGGTCCACCCTCCGAGTCTAGCCATGTACATCGATTCTATAGTGTGATTGGTCCGTCCTCACCGGGCCTTCAATCCACCTGGTCCACTCTCTGAGTCTACAATATGATTGATCCGCCCGCATTGGGCCTTCAGTCAGCCTGGTCCACTCTTGGAGCCTCGGCACGTCTGGTCCGCCCTCTTGGGGCCTTCAGCCAATCCGGACCACTCGCTGGCCTTTGGAATATCCGATCCGCCCTGGGTATGTTGGCCTACAGCACAAAGCAGGACCCGCCTCAACCCAACCCCCGTCAAACAACCATGTGCACATAAAACAATTAATCACATAACAAATCGTTAACCAGACAACAGTCTAACAGATCACATGGCATATCAACATCCTAACCAGGATTCCGACCTAACCGGTCACTAGCATAACATTACCCTATATATCGGGTACCGACCTTAACCAAGTCACTAACATTACACTACCCTATATACAGGGTACCGACCTTAATTAGGTCACTAACATAACACAATCCTAAATACCAGGATGCAGATCTAGCAAAGCAATAACATAACAAACAATACCCAGATTTCCATCCGATAAAGGGCTGGCCTTGGTGCCGTAGACCCTATCGATATATTGAGGATAACTCACATGCAATTGCCGACTGAAGAGATAAGACCAAGCTGCTCCGACCACCGACACGAACTTCCCCACAGAACACTACCAAAGGACCAATTCCATAAATACCGATATTACCAAAGTACTCTTGGAAGTCAAAATGGTCAACTCTTGGTCAAAGTCAAAGTCCTCAGTCAAAGTCAACCTTCCTGGTTGACTCTACTCACCGAGTCAACCCGTCGAATCGTTGAGTTCTTATTCTCAAAAAACTCCCAAAACACGACTCAACTCACCGAGTCACCCCAAGACTCGTCGAGTCCAACGATCTCCGAGTCCCATCCTGCTCAACTCACAGAGTCACCCCTCGACACACTGATTCCAGGCTTTAACCATAATAGGTTGGGTTCTGCGACCAGACTCTCCGATTCCAAGAACAGACTCGCCGAGTCCAAGACAATCTTCAACAGACTCGCCGAGTCCATGCACATGTTCATACAACTCGTCGAGTACACCCATGTGACTCGCCTAGTCTCTCCAGTTCTCAATCCATATAGTGGCTTTTCGAGCCATGCAGGGGCTCCAATCCATAGATCCACTCTTCTACAGTCTAACCCTCACATAAAGTTGCAGACTTTACGTGAAACAAAGGAGATATAGGCCCAAAACACACTAGGGCTAGGGTTAAGGACTAGGGGGCTTCAACAACAACTCTTAAAAAAAAGCTTTATGACATTTTGGACCATCACAAGCCTAGATCTGGAGTAGCAACCTCAAATCTAAACTCCAAACCCGAAATAGATCTCAAACAAGCTAAGGAACTCCAAATCAACCACCAAGGATGAACCAAAAAGGAAATAGTTTAAGATAATGGCTCCTTACCTCTGAGATGTGCCCAAACTGATGTAGATCCCAGGTCTACACAAGCCCCTTGATGCTAGCCTCTAATTCCTCAATCTCCTTACACCAAATTCCTCTTCCAAGCTCCAATTTCCTCAACAATGAAGTCTCACACGAAAATTAGGGTTTTCTGGAACTCTCAGGGGGAATAGAAGGCTGGGAGAAGGACATAAAGTCCTTTAAATAGGGTGCAATCCTCGGGATTAGGGTTTTCTCATTCCAGCACCAACTCGTCGAGTACATCTTCCGACTCGGCGAGTTGGCCACTTAACCCGCGATCAAATCCCGCTCCGAATTGACGAGTAGCATACCTACTCATCGAGTAGCTTCCTTAATTTACACTTAGCACCCTTCAACTTATTGCTTCCGAACTTGGGATGTTACAGAAACCGTAATTTTCCAGGGTTGAGTCCTATTTAAAGGGCCTTAAGCCCTCATTTTCACCTCCGTCGTCACCCTTAAGCACTGTGAAGAACCCTAATCGAGTTTTAGTTGGTTGTGTGAGAAGGAGAGGCTATCTTGAGCGTTTTGGTGCACTTTGAGAGAATAAGAGGAAAGCATCAAGGATTAGAGCAAGGAGGGACATTTGGATCTAGAGATTCTCAGTGGATAGCTTCTATTTGAGGTAAAAATATGTTTTCTTGATCATTCTTCCTTGTGAGATCTTAGTTTGGGGAGTTCTAGGCCTTTTCCCCATCCTTCTTGTGTTATTGAGTCCCTTGAGCATATCTTGAGGTTGAAACCTCAGATCTGGGTAGTAGGAGGTCTTGTGATCCCCAAGACCCAAGTTTTATGGAGCTAGAGGAAATCCTATGAGCACCAAACCCTTGTTAGAGCTTGTATTGGCACTAAGGAGCAAATATGCCATGCATGAATGTAAAGATCGAAGCTTTACGTGACATTCGATCCTTGGGAGACTAGATCTAGAATTTAGAGTGGTAGATTTGCCTTAAAACGTCTGAATGAGAATACAGACTGAACAAAATCGTCGAGTCAATGAGCTGACTTGACGAGTCGGCTAGGGTTTTCCCCAAAGAGTCTGGACATGGGTAACTCGGCGAGTTGATGAGACAACTTGACGAGTTAAGTGGGATTTCCGCGATATTTCATAGGAAACAAAGGGACTCGACGAGTCACATAGATGCACTCGGCGAGTCGGATCAACATGGACTGTTGACTCGAGTGTTGACTTCTATTGACTTTAGGGTTTGATCAAGACAGGGATTATGGGGACCATGGAGGGGTAAAATGGTCTTTTAACCATTCCAAGAGTTAGAGAGAGAGAGAGAGAGAGAATAACCTTTGGTTTATTATAGTTGTGAATAGAGTATTAATTAGAGATAATTATCCTATGTGTTAGGCGGAGGCTAATTCGGAGATTTGTGTACGAGATTATTTGCTTGCTTGCTTACGAGGTGAGTCTTCTCACTATACTTACCTAGAGTGGTAACCTTTGTGTGACCGGAGGGTCTTATGTGCTTATATTGAGTATTATGGTATCCTGCATTATGTCTTTGTGATTTATGTTGTGTATTATTCTAAGCTTACTGAGTTAGGACCGGAGGGTCCATCCGAGTTGTGGGACCGGAGGGTTCCACTGAGACACATTGACCGGAGGGTCTTATCTGAGTATAGCCATGAGAGGCTAATGAGCTATGTGTGGTATTTTGGGGAACTCACTAAACTTCGTGCTTATCGTGCTATGTGATATGTGTTTCAGGTACTTTTCATGATATCGGGAAGGCACCGACTCGATTATACACACGAGAGAAAGAGTTATGTTCGGAGGATCCTGAATTTTTAATCAAACAATTATGGAGTTGCGTTTTGATGATTTGACACTTGGGATTTGGTGAAATGTGTTTATGAGAAGCTTTACTTAAGATTAAAGAGAGGGGTCGGGCGGGCAGTAAAGGATCATTTAGTATACAGCGAGCGAGCAACAAGCACCTACTCCTATCAAAATGAAAAGCAGCAAGATGAACTTGAATTGAAGAAGCGAGCCTCTATCAGAGAAAGGAAAGCTGTTGCGCGTTAGCGTATCCGTTTTCTTGCTCGTTAGCGCCCTTCCTTCAGCTGGCTTCGCCTTATCTATTCATCTCTTTTTTTCAAATGGAGATTTAGGGATCTCTCTTGTTCATAGATCTTGAAACCAGATCTCTCCCCGGAAGAACCAACACTTAAAGGGTGTAAGCAACGGAAGGTTCTCACCCTGTCCCCGACATTGTTCTCCGACGATGCCCCCGGGCGAAAGGGGACACCATTCTAAGTGATTTTTAAAATAAAAAATTTGTTTGAAAATTTACGGTGTTACAACTTGCATTTTCTAAATAGTAGGAAACTAGGACTAGCATAATTTGGCCCAATTCTACACCAAGGAATTTTTTCGATAAATAAAAAATCGGTTGAATTCATACCAGTTTTGTAAGGACTTGTTCTCATAAGCTTTTGTTTTCTCTACTACATATTATAATAATAATCCATGATTAGTTATATATCCACATATACAAAGAGCTAAAAAAGAATACAAAAAGCTAATAAGAAAGAAAATTACTACATCTTTTGGTGTCGTTGCCTCTGTGACTCTGTCACGTTTGAACCTATGTGCACCAAGATGTTTAAAAGCTCTGTATATAAAAAAATCAAAAAATCTTAAATATCTAAGAATCTACCGTTGAGTTTTCAAATA
Source organism: Lactuca sativa (assembly GCF_002870075.4). NCBI lineage: Eukaryota > Viridiplantae > Streptophyta > Magnoliopsida > Asterales > Asteraceae > Lactuca > Lactuca sativa. Next base: position 15,149,214 of record NC_056626.2, read on the forward strand.
CACTTTTCAATAATCTTAAATATCTAAGATTTTTAAGCTTAACATTTAATATACTTTTTCAGCAGCAGTCACTCAACATATGCAATTAGCAAACAACAAATAAATTATATGACAATTATAAAATAACAAATAGCAATTTGCTGTAACGTGCAATCATTTCGAAAACAAAAAAGATTGGCATATGAAAAAAAGTAAACCATTAGATAAAATTGATCACAATAATATAAGATGAACCTAATTATGTGTGATTAAATGATTTTTTTGTTAATTCATCCTCTTATATTTACTACGCGCACAAAAAAACTTGTAAAGTTTTTTCATTTAGAAAATCCAGCAAGGCCATTAAAATACAAATACGGTTTGAGCATTGAATACAAATACACGAATAGAATGACACAAAGGCAAATTCACAATTAGCTGAAAAGTTGAGAGTCTAATGAGAGGCTGAGACACGATAGGCACAACTTCTGAAGTAGAAATTCATCGTAGAGTAGCACGAATCGATTCCTAAACATAAAAGGAAACTTAAATTTGTAATAATGAGTATCTGATTAAAAAATCCATGAGATACAAAATGTGATTTACCATTGCAATGGTCGGTGATTGGGGCTGAAAAGTACACTCCATTTTGATGCTTCCTATGTCGTTGCTTAGGCCGGTCTTTAGTGCAGGAGGAGCAGCATGGCGGTGGGAAAGCAGAGTACGACGGATCTAGCGAGAAGAGTAGCGACTTGTAGTTTTGGTTGAGGAAATATATTGAATTAGGGTTGCGTTTTAGAGATAAAAGGTTTTAAAATATTTAGTGAGAATGTAAATTGAACGTGGCAGGAATCAAAAGTTAAACAGAGCGGGAATGAACTTTTGGCTGGACCGAGAATGAAATTTTAGAGGAGAGATATACAGTAGCGCAAAACACTAAGTACCACTAAAAACATAATTTAGTGGCATAAAAAATGTGTCACTAAAATTTTGTGCCACTAAATGTTATTATATTTGTAGTGATGTCAAGTTCTCCAAGTGTGAATTCTGGTTGCGCAAGGTGCAATTTTTGGGGCACATCGTCCACCAGAAGGGTATATTGGTCGACCCAACCAAGATCGAAGCTGTGATGCGATGAGAGGTTCCGAGGACCGCATCTGAGGTTCATATTTTCTTAGGTCTCGTAGGGTCCTACCAGAGATTTATCCATGATTTCTCCAAGATCGCAGTGCCTTTGACTCATTTGACAAAGAAGAATGTGACTTTTCGGTGGGAGCCTGGTCAGCAGTTGGCTTTTGAGACTCTGAGGCAGAAATTGTGTGAGGCACCGATTCTCGTGGTCCCTGAGGGTTTGGATGATTTCATGTTTTATTGTGATGCCTCTATTCTGGGTTTGGGAGCGGTTCTTATGAAGAGGGGCCATGTGATTGCTTACGCTTCGAGGAAGCTTAATCCCCATGAGGCGAACTACCCCACCCATGATTTGGAGTTGGGGGCTGTGATTTTTTCCCTCAAGATCTGGAGGCATTATCTATATGGGGTCTGGTGTACTATCTACACCAACCAGTTTTTTACGAAAGATATTTGCTTGAGGATGGTTGTCACATCGCCTTTGTTGATTTGATCTAGGAAGCTCGGGTATAGGGTTTGAAAGAGGAGAATTAGAAGGTCGAACGGACCAGGGGACAAATTCCCTTGTTTGTTATCGATCACAGGGAACGGATTCAGTATACTAAAATAACTACTAAAAATTAATCTAATAGCAGACACTAATTAAAAAGGGTTTTTATTTGATTTTGAAAGTTCAGGTTAACTTAAGCACTCAACTAAAAACGATTGTAAACAAGATTTAGAAAGCACTTCCGTTTAGCTTCAAACCCCCCTTTTCCTATGTGTTGTTTCTAAGTATGGATTTATTCAGTTGGTTACCAATTTAGATGTAATTAACAATCTTGGTCCGATTTACTAATATTTTTACCAATTCATATACTACTATGTAATGGTCATACACAAGCAAACACAAAATTGATTAATAATGATAATTGGGCTATGTAAAATATATCTAGATAATTATATATGGTCAAGACAATTAATCAAACACAATTATGATTAAATTATGTTCTCCAACACAACTAAAGTTGTTACCTTTATTACTTAATCTAAGATGTGGTTAATCTTACCTCTAGCAATCTAATGGTCATAAACTACTAGGTAAACAAGTTCATGTAATTTAATGGTCACTAAACTACACTGAACTTGAATTAAAGCCACAAAGATGAAAACTTTAACATGCTAGGCAATGATAGTCAAACACATGCATAAAACCAACTTCATAAAATCAAAATATAGAAAACTAGCACATGGTATTAGGGTTTATCTACACTAAATGAAAGCCTAATATTTAGCTACTCATGACAGACAATAAGCACACAAAACCACAGGTATTCAACATGATTGAATCAATGCAAACCGAATGTGAAATCTAGTATTCAAATCTTCAATCTCAAATGATCTCTCCTTCAAATAGTTGAATTTCGCAGGTTTCTAACCTCTAAAATCGACTATCTCTCCAGAATATCTCCAATCTAACTCTCAAAATCGAATGAACAAAGGAGTATATATAGTTTCCAAAAAACCTTCCTCGTGTCGTGAGAATAGGAGTCTCACGTCGTAAGCTCAGTAGAATTTGTGTCCGGCAAGGAAACTGCATTCCGTGTATCTATCTTCTAGAATGTCGCTCCTCACGTCGTGAGAGTGTAATTCAAACACCGTGAGTTTGGTATTTTGCTAGAATCTTCTTTTTTTAAACTCCGTTAAGCTCCTATTTTAGCTCCAGTCCTTCCAAGCTCCAATATTTCACATTGGAATTCTTCTTGAATCAGAAAAAGATTATGCGATTAACCGGTGGAATATGCTCATTTTGAACTCAAATTAGAGAATAGTTATTATTGAGTCACATTAAGAAACTCTAGTATGCTCAATATCTTTTACACCTCCACATGTACATTTTCCACAAGTGCAATGTACATCATAAATAATTCTTCCCATAGAACTTTAAGTTTGCTAGTTGCTCCCATAAAACTTGACAGATAGGATATTTATCATGGACCGACTCCAAGAAGCATAAGTCTCGCATGCGAGTGTTTAGGAAACCAACACTAAGCAACGTCCATCATAATGATATAAGAAGTATGGATCATAGTTGGCATTTGAATCAACACGAGTGGAATTTGACGAATTCGACATGATTTTTGGTTTTGAAAGAAAAATCCAGTTGGAAATTGAACTTTAGAGGAAAAACAGTTTGTATAATCAATAGCTAATCGAAATTATGGTTTAAGAAAAGAAAAATAGAGTACAGATTTTTCATCCATGAAAATCGACTTAAGAAAAACAGAGAGCATTATCTCTATACCATATTAACTTTTGTGATTTGAACAATAAGAGAAATGGATAAAAATATACTTCTCGTTACTTCATTTGAGACTATACAAAGCTATATATACATTTGATTAACATGTAGCTAAAATGACCTAAGCTAACTAACTTTTGACAATAGAAAAATTATAAACAAATAACAAGTTACAGAGAAAACAACTAGAATTTCATTATTAAGTATAAAAGTGTAAGTTAAAAGAAATGTAAAGAAAACTATAAATAGAAAAACTATCTATAGTTAACCAACATAAAATCAATCCAAAATATTTTATTATGCTAATATTATCCATCAAACTCACAATGCGACAACAATAAACATTGAGAGTACTATAATACAAAAAGCGTTAATGAGACGTTAATTGGGCCTTCATGAAAATATCAACAATTTGCAAGGCTGATTGAGCCTTCGATATTATCCCTTGACTCGGCATTGTTCATCGACTTGACATTGTTCACCAAAAAGGGCTTAGATTTATTTATTTGGGATTTTCTAATATGTGCCTTAAGGCACATATAAGAAACATTAATTATCAAAAATATTACCATAATTAAATATGAAATGTATTTATTATGGAAATTATTAATATATCTCACATTTAATTATGGTATAATCTTTATAATTAATGTATTTTATATTTAATTATAGTAATATTTGTTATAATTAATGTTTTTTATATCTGCCTAAGCACATGTTAGAAAATCTCTATTTATCTATTTATTTATTTATATTTTTTTAGAATTGCAACTTTATAACCACTGCCGAGAAGCTAGGGAACAAAGCAAAACGGGCTTAGAATACTTTATCATGTTAACAAAAATAACTGCCACTACTCTAACTAAGATAACGGAACTATACATACAACTCTACCACCTTGGGCAAATAATTCCAACTTGAATGTGACACAAAAAGAGTGTTTCAATGTGGTTATTATTACTGTAGGCTTTTAGGTGATGTGAAAGTTTCATAATAATACTCTTTTCGGAACTGTTAAACATAAGAATTAATACAACTATTTTTGATGATATTCTATCACTTTTGTTCTTTTGAATTTTGTCATAAACGTAAAAATTACAATATGAACAGGGTTGTTTGGTTACAAAATCCTTCTTTACTTGTAATTTGTAATTTGTCATTTGCTAGCCTCTTTTAATTTCGTTTATTAATTGCACAAACACTTAATATTTTTGTATCCAATGTATTAGAAATGTGAAAACGACCATTGTTATGGACTTGCCTTTATAGTTGTATGTAGCTCTTAAATATGATAATAACAAGAAAACATTTCATTTGGCTCTTCAAAGTGTTTCTATAGTTGTTATCAAGCAAAAAGTCTGACCGATCCCCTAAACTTTTATTAGGCCTCATATATGTATATTTACAAACATCAATCTTTTTTTTTTTTTTTTTTTTTTTTTTTGTCATCGATCGTATATAGTCATTAAATAAATGGATCAATCTTTTTTTTTTTTTTTTTTTTTTTGTCATCGATCGTATATAGTCATTAAATAAATGGAATTATCCATATGTTTACTATCCTATATTCCTATGTAATATTTATAATACATCAGCACATAGACGACAAATAATTCACTTGGAAACAACAGCGAAAAAACAACCTGGTTGGCCATGAAGTGTCTTTTCTTGTAGTTTCCGGTCATGTAGGCCTACCTAACTACTATCGAACTAATTGGCAACGTGTTGCTTAGAGATACCGTTAAAATCACAATCATAAGTCGGACCCTCCAGCATGTGTTAGATATTCATGATTCATAGTTGGCCCCATTTTATTTTATTTTTAATATAGAATCTTGAAGGCCCTCATCTCATTAGAGTTCTCACTTTTTTTTTTCTTTTAAATCTATTTTATTTTAATAACTGGTATTATTTGTGTAGATGTTTTCCTTTTTTTCCTTCTTTAGGAGCAGATAAACAAATTTGAAATTTCTCGGTTTTCCCCCTTAGCCTTTTGGAGATGTGAATTTGGTTGTAATATTTATTTGATTACAAAAAGTAATGATCTTATTTCTCTTAAATTTAGAATGTCTTGTTAATGAAAAAACAATTATACGATATTTAAGTGTGATTGATGCGAGAAGTTCACACTCTAACTATCACGTGTAATGCTTTTCTCGAATTAAGAAACACCAAACTAAATTTGATTGATCTTTAATGAGAAATATTTGATTTTGTTTTCTGATTGTACTTCGCAAAATTTACCTTTCAAACTAGAGGCATGATCCTGATTCCTAAAACCGTTGAAGCCAATAAAACAAAGAACCAAAATCGGTTTTTTTTTTTTTTTTTTTTTTGTATGCGTGTGTTTGTGTGTAAAAAGAAGAACTATTTGAAAATTCGTGCATCACCATTGATATTAAATTAGACTACGAATTGACTTGCAAAGATTTTCTTAAGATCGGATCACATCTCTTGATCAATTATTTAATAGTTCAACAACTGAGTTAATAAATACACATCAATTTCTATCTTCCATTATTTCAAAATAAAACCATTAACATTAAATTCGACTAAATGTGTCTTAATTTTTTGAAAATAAAGTTATTGTGTTTCAAATAAATTCATCAATATCTATCTTCCGCTGTTTCAAAATAGAAATCATTTTTCATTTTAGGTAAAGTTTTTATCTGAACTTAATTATTTACGCTTTCGTGATAACCACATAACAATGAAACTACAAGGCACTCATTCTGTTTAATAACTTTTCTTATTTTGGTCGCTTTTAGTGACAAAAAAGTAAATTATAGAATACCACGAAAACGGAAACGTAAATGAGATGAGAAACTTTGAGCAATTTAAGCCAATTAAACAGGGATTTTAGATACTCTCTTTAAAAAATTTAGCCCAAAAAAGCCACATTTTTTGGTTATGACGTTATGTTATAAAAAGTATTTTATGGACAATATGGAATGGACAGTTTCTAGTTTATTTGAAAATAAGTAAATTCTTTGATATTTATTTCTGCTAAGTAACATTAAGATTCTTATGCTAATAAACTAGTTATGAATTAACTTACTGTAATTTATTTTTGATAATTATAAAAATAGTTTATCATGGTTTATAAATTATCTTAAGATAACTCATAAACTAGCTTATAAATTAAAAAGCAGTTGAAAATCATTACATTACATCACTAAAATTTCACTAAAATTTCAGCCGAAAAATATATAACGTTATGACATCCTAACTTACTTTATTGAAAATCATTAGATCACTTCCTACTAATAACTTTAAAAACAATACTTAATCTGTTAAATATATATATAATAAATTGATATGAAACATTTGAAAATGAAATTGACCCAAATTCACATCTCGTTTCAAAATATATATATATATATATATATATATATATATATATATATATATATATATATATATATATATATATATATATATATATAATCCCATCGCACTAGTGATCTTGTCATAAAATTAATTTTAGAAAACTTTTGTTATTAAACTAAAAAAAAAGTGCTGTATTTATTTAACAGAATAAAATTTAGTAAAATCGTAGAAATTGAGGCGTACATGTAACTCTAACATAGCCCACCCTCACTGTCAAGAACACGTTAATTATTTAACGACCGGCCGACACGCCGTGATTTGTCCGTCTAATCGTTGCCACCTATACATTGTGATCCACATATCATATAGATATCACCGTTCATATTCATATATACATATACATACATACCCAAATTCTTCATTTTGTTCGAGAATTTTTGGGGGAAATCAAAATTAAATCATGGGTGTCGATTACTACAACATACTCAAAGTCAATCGCACAGTTAGCGATGAAGATTTGAAGAAAGCGTACAAGAAATTGGCCATGAAATGGCATCCTGACAAGAACATTGCTTCCACTGATGATAAAGTCGCTGAATCCAAGTTTAAGCAGATATCTGAGGCGTATTATGTCCTCAGCGACCCCAAAAAGCGTCAGATCTATGATTCATACGGGGAGGAAGGTCTCAAATCGGGCCAATTTGATGAATCGTCTCCTACTTATAGAGGCACAACCAAACCCACCTCGAGATTTAGGTTTGATCCGCGTGATGCAGATGAGATTTTCGCTGAATTTTTCTACGGATCTGATGCTGGCGGCGGCGGCGGTGGGAAGAAGAAGGGGAATCCAGCTGGAGTGTTGAAGAATTCTAATCAAAAGAGTGTGAGGAAAGCGGAGACGGTGGAGAATAAACTTAGTTGTAGTTTGGAGGAGCTTTATAAAGGTTCCAAACGTAAAATGCAGATTTCGAGAATTGTTCTTGATGATTCCGGGTATGGCCTTTTAATCCAACATACTTTTTCACCTCTCGCATCAAATTTAAGTTTAGGATTCCATTGATGAACATTTTTCTCAACTAATCCCTTGAAATTGTGTTTTTGCTACTGCATCTGCATTGCTGAATTCTTCTGTTTTCAGAAACGGAATTAGATCTCTTATTTCTAAAACATTAGTATTGGAGTTGCAATTGCAGCAAACCAGGGACTCTCGAAGAGATATTGCCGATACACATCAAACCAGGCTGGAAAAAAGGAACGAAGATCACATTCCCGGAAAAGGGCAACCAAGAACCCGGAGCTGCTCCCGGAGATCTTATCTTCGTTGTAGACGAGAAGCCTCATGACGTTTTCAAACGAGATGGAAACGATCTCGTCTTCACCAAACGAATCACACTCTTGGAAGCTCTCACCGGAAGAACAATCAAGGTGGTGACGTTGGACGGCAGACAGCTCATGATTCCGTTGACCGAAGTGATCAAACCAGGCCACGAGGAAGTGATTCAGAACGAAGGAATGCCAATTTCTAAAGAACCTGGTAAGAAAGGGAACCTGAGGATCAAGATCGATATCAAATTCCCTTCAAGGCTCACCGGAGACCAGAAATCAGATCTGAAAAGGGTGTTGGGTGGTGGCGGAGGAAGCAGAGTTGATGACTAATATCTGATCTGAAAACTGTGAGTACCTTACCTCTAACCGTTGACAATGGAAGCACTATCAAATGTACATAAATGGGTAACTTTGTTGGTATTATCAGAGAGATAATTGTGCATAGTAGAAATACTTTCAAGTCTTATTTGATCTTAAGCTAACTTAATAATCTCTATTATCTGTATATTGAATTTCTAAGTTTGGGGGGATTCAACACATTTTGTGTTCCAAGTTATCCCTGTTCTTTGTTTAACTAGTTTTTTATTGCCTACTAAAACCATTATTGATTGTTCTTCTTTATGCAAAATATGGAAATCTTGGCCTCATGTTGTATATAACGGTTTTATTGACTTGATGGAAATAAAAAACAATGTTTTTCTTCTGTTTCTATTTCTATTACTATGAGTATTAATTACAAAATTTTTTACCATAAGTAAATGTGAAATGCATTTATTATGAAGATTAATAACACAAGTTATAAAATCCCTTTATGGATTTCTTTTTAGATCATTTTTGGGTATTTTTGTCACAGGATTTTCACTTTATTGGTTGTTTGTGTATCTAATAAAGTTTTATATTGTATTCTCAAATTGTTCCAAGAGGTTTACGCATTAGGTTCTTTTGTTCCATTTTAGTAATATATTTGATTTTTTTTTTCAATTGGAAAATGTTACAATGAGATGATATATGGACTATGGTTGAATGTTGAGTTAGATTGGATTTGTGGTTAATGCTGATAAACTATCTAATTTTTTTAATTTATTGTAATGTAGTGTTTGTTGATGCTTGATACCATAAGTTTATAAATTAGCTTTTTAGAAAGCTATTTGAAATGACTTAAGTAGCTTTTAAAAAGTTATTTGAGATGTTTTATCAATAAGTTATAAGGGTTTTTCCATGAATTTTCCATATATACCATAACATGTTCATTTCCTTTACATCTTTATGTCAATTTTATAATTGTATTAGTTCTGTTACTTTATCAACTAGCTTGTTATATAAAGTTGGCTTTTTCATATAGTATTAGTATTAATCCCGATTTTATTATACCTTTAGATCTTCAATTATAAAGTTAGGTAAACCAAGTGCTTTTAGTTGATAAAAAAATTCATTCTAGAAGGTGTAATCATACTTGATTTATGTCTTCTCGATAATTCATACACATATTCCATACACAACAACAGTAACAATAAGTTTCTTATTACCAAAAAATCATCTTATACACATATTAATCAACACTCAAATACTTTTATTAATAGTCACACAATATATGTTGTCTAGAGAAATCACGACTCAAGAATGGAAGTACTTAAAAACTTTATTCAAACATTAAAATAGCGCAATCGTGATTTGTTGTATATCATTAACATTGAACACATGTATCGATTTCAAAACCTGTGTTTCTCAATCATCCTCTGAAGTTCATCTTTCTTAACCCCAACAATCCTTTCACGTTCTTTCCCTTTCTTCACCAATACAAACGTAGGCATCGCCTGTACTTCAAAATCCTTAGCGACATCCTGTTCATTCCAAAATCCTTCAAAAATTCAAAAACCCTAATCCTAATTTCAACAATCATAATCATCAGGAATTGAACAACTTACAGGTAACTCATCGACATCGATCTTGATAAACTCCACGTCTGAAAACTCAACTGCTAAATCATGAACAGCAGGTTCGATAAACTTACAAGGACCACACCAGGCTGCTGAGAAATCAATCACCATCTACAAGTTCCCATGGTATGTAGAATTTGAATCATCTTCTCAAAATATCATATAATCAACCATAGTCAGAAAATCATACTAAGGTTTCTTACCAGTTTGTTGGATGTTCTAGAGCTTTGAAATTGTGTGTTCCAGTTATCTAAAGAATGAACCGAAATTACTTTTCCATCGTCTGATCTTTGTTTTGTGGAAATCTGAGCTCCCATGGTTCTTGTTTCTTGAGTATAATTTGAGTTCTTCTAAACATATATATGTATGTGTGTGTATATATATACAGATTGGAAACTGAATTCAGGAGTGGGAGATCTGTTTTAGATCATAACATGGTATAGGATTCTTTTTTCTATTTGTAGTTGCTAATGAATTTGAACCGTTGGTTTTTAAACTAGTGAGAAGTACTTGGAAGCATAAAGGTTGTATGATCTTTTTTTAGTTGTACTCCATTTGTTCGTGTGCATCTATTCAAGGTAAGTGCTTAATGTGATAACTTATTTTTATGGACTAGAATAAGATTCTGGTTGTTAATTTCACGTGTACAAGTCCATGATTCATCATTAATTAAGGTAATCAATCAAACTACGTCGCATTTCGCTTTTGTTTTACTATTCATATTTTACTTGCTCCTCATTATGTGTCTCTATCTCTTTTGTAGATTCTCGGATTTGGAGACTCCTTTATTTATCTTTATGTCTTACTGCTCACGTTGATTTAGTCGCTACGTTTGCCTCTTTTTAGGTTTTGGGTTGCTCATGGTAGATATCAACTAAAAAAACTATCATAAGCAACTGGATTTTATGGTCACAAAATATCATTATTTCAATGATATTTTATGAACAAAAACAAATAGTTTGTTACCCATTTATGATATATTTATAATATATAAATAGAAATATTATAAATAAGTAAATGTGATAATTATTATGTTATATATTATATTGACATTAATTAATCATAGACATATAACATTATGTTCTAAATATAACTTTTTTATTTAACAAATATCATTTTATTAAAATAACATCTGATTCAAATTAACAATATACAAATAATTTGGTTATGACAATGTAATAATATATTTTATAAAGTTTTTAACACAAAAAGATGTAAATAACTAAGAAAGAAGCTAATAAATTGAAAGGTGTTTTAAGTTGCTCATCGTAGATATCAACTAAAAAAACTATCATAAGCAACGGGATTTTATGATCACAAAATATCATAATTTCAATGATATTTTATGAACAAAAATAAATAGTTCATTACCCATTTATGATCTTTTTTAGAACAATTGTATTTTGTAAAAATAAAAACAAATAGTGTGTTACTTTTTATGACATTAACCGTTCTCCATTCCTGAAATCTGATTCCCCTTGGGGGACCGAGGGCATAAGATTCTTTGTAACATTCTACTATTAGAATATTTACTATAATGTTTTGGGACCTAGGACATCGGATTCTTCCGAAGTTTTTTTTTTTTTTTTTTTTTTTTAATGTACCATTTTAGTATATTTTTTTTAGAACTCAAACGTGCAATAATCCCAGGGTTGGCATTACCTTGTGCGACACAAAGCAAGAGCTTAGGGGTCCCCATTCTAGTAATTCTAGTACAACTCAACAATTCCACGAGGCACAAGCGAGTAGCGACTAGTGACGATTTGATTTCCAGCTTTCCACAAAAAGCATTTGTTCTAATGTTCTTCAGTTCTTCCTTCTCGGATTCTACTGATCTCCTCCTGTCCCTCCAATCTCGATTCTTTATTGAAAACTGAAAGACTGAATCAGTGAAAGTCTAAAACGCAGCTAACAACAATAGCCTTCTCTATTCTTCCTTCTCAGTCCGTTCTCAGATTCTCTGATTCTCGATTGAGATTTGATGATTGTAAGAACACAAATATTTTATCTTTTTAGTTTTATGTTTCAAATACATTGTCTTTAAAAGTATAATCCATATTCTAATAAAAGAATAAGTTTATTCTCCTATTGACAAGTGTCATACTATTAGAACTCCTCATTAATATTATATGTCACATATCATGTCACTTGTCAACATATTAATTATCAATTTTAAATTTTAAATTTTTCACTCTAATTACATTAAATTAATAATTGATTCTCCATTTTAAATTTTAAAATTTTAACTTTTTCACTCTAATTATATTAAATTAATAAAAATAAAATAAAATTAATACAGATTATAATGTGATATAACATCATGTATTTATTTAAATCAACGATTATAATTTTATATAACTAAAAAAATATCTCTTAAGTAATAATTTATTTAAAATAATTGATTAGAAATTTTAATTTTTAATATGAAAGTTTAATTAATTTTATACGCGGGTTATAAACTAGTATAGAATATATAGATGATTGTTGTATCAAGCAGGGTAAGGTCGGCCATGGTATCACCATTCAATGATTCAAATTGTTGAAACTAATAAAAATTGTACATATGCATATTTCTTATATTTTTTTCCAGATATCACCATTCAAAAAGTTGAAACTGAGAAAAATACATTATTTTCGAGATCTCTGTAATATGTTTATCTATATACATATATGAATATAGATACAAATAGTATTTCACTTGAGTTGAAGATCATAATATAGAAAGAAAAGATGATGAATTTGAGATTAGATTAGAAAACACCGGTTTGAAATTAGAGAATTTGTTCATAGATTTCTAAATGTTTCGTTGACTTACAACTTTTTCATGTTTGTCATCCAGGGGCAGCTCAAGTGTTTGGGACGAATTTGAATTTTTAGATTTGAGTTTTCCATTTGACTCATTATGTCAAGCAGGTAAGCAGCATATATTTCCTTTAATCAATAATCATGTGTTAGGAAATACGAATCAGGATCCCAAGTTCAGATAAAGATAAGGGTTTATAACATTAAGTATAGTAAGGTGATGTTTGTTTTTTCTGAGACAAAATGTCTGCAGTCTGCGGACCACATCTGTAGACCTCTGCAGTAGAAGAGATGGACCAAACATCTGCAGTCTGAAAAAAGAAGACTGTTTGTTTTTTTTAACATTTGTGGGCTACTAAAATAAACTGAAATCTAAATAAATTGATTTTTTAAAACTTCAAAGTGATCTTTTAATATTTTTATGACTTTGTTATAAATAATTAACGAATCTAGATCAACTTTTATATATTATTGTATAAAAAATAAAAATAAAAATGGTATAAAGTAACGTATATATTTGATAAAAACCAACAACTTTAGTTGCAAAGTTATAACTAAACATTATAATTAGTGATCAAAGAATTTTATACATAAATGGATGGAAATAAACTTCGGTTTTTTCAATTAAATCCATTAAAAACGTACCATAAATATTTTCTCGAGAAATTGACAATACTTTATTAAATAATGTTTTAAAATTTGGCAAAAATATATAAAAATATATTATGATTTTTTTTCATATTTATATAAACAACTTCAACGACTATTATTGTAATAAATCTTTATTTATAAATTTGTCAAAAATATCATGTTTGTATCGTCGAACGTTTTTTTAAGTTTTGTAATTTTTTTTTTCAAATTGTTTATCATTAATAAAGTTACAAAAATTATAAATTAAAAAAACTTAAAAAAAAAAAAAGAAAGAAAGATATATATGTTTTTTTAGGCTAGAAGATGTCCGAAGATGTTAGAAGACTCTGATGCACATCTGCGCCAAGAAGAGGGCGCGCAAACATTTTTAGGTCTGCAGTTTTCAAAAAAACAAACAGTCTGCGAAGGCTAATGTTTGCGCGTGGTCTGCGCGGCGCAGACAGAAGAGGTCACGCAGATCTGCAAACAAAAAACAAACACTACCTAAATGTCAAAGGGCCCAAAATTTTGATTTTGCTTAGATCCCCCAAACTGGTTGAATCGACCCTGGAAAATCTTAGCAATCAATCAAAAAAGGTAAATGTGATTAAAGGTTTACCATTCAAGTTCAAATATGAATACTCTAGATAATGAAGAGTTTAACATTATATATAGATATGTTGTTGGGGATACATATCCAACATAAAAACAAAGAAACACAAGTGAGAGGAAAATAAATATTTTCGTGCTCAACAATACCAACACTCATTTATCGCTTTTGGGGAAGGTTTGAGATTCCAATGTTGGATAGATTGTAGTTTTTGTTGGTGATATTTATTTATTTATTTTTTTTGTTTTATGTTGATTCCATAGATGAACATCTTAGGTTGTTTATTCAAGTATATGAAGATCGTGCTACCTTTAATAAAGAAAACTCATGTGTTTGTATCTTGTTGATAGTGTTGATAAAGCTTCTAAAACCTACTTTGCATATTATTTTGTTGAAACTATGCTATCTTAAAAGTGATGCATATCATGTTGTGAGACTTTACTGCTTTGCAGTTTTTTTTTCCTTCAACATGTTTTATTTATTTTTAATTTTGAAATCAGCTTTTATTTAAGAGTTTTTAGAAGATAATCATCAATATTTTATGTAGGAAAAATTCCTAATTATGGATTTAGTATTGTGTTAGGATTCTTGTGATTTTATTATACAAAGATCTTTAGATGCAATTACAGTGTGTCTAATCATTCCTTCATTAGGTGATTCATATTGTCATTTTTCCACCGTCATTATCCTTCCATCCATTGTCGATAATTTAGAATAAAAGTGTCATTCATAATAGTTTTTCCCTTTTTTAGGTTTTCACTTTATATTTTATAACAAGTAGTATCAAAACTTGAAACATTCTGAAATCATTTAGCTTCGCTATAGTTAATTTTCCTTATCCCTTTCATACGGTTCATCATAATCGGCGTTTTCTCATCTTATCTCATCTTACACTTACCTTTAAGCTTAATAATTTATTCCATTGGACTTTCTAAGTCCTAGTCCAAATTTTTTATCCTTAAAATCTATTCCTATAACAGATTTTTTTCAATATATCCTACAATGTTGTAACTGTTGGATTAGTGTCTAAGGCTGTAACTATATTTGGTAAGTACTTGACCCGATTGTGCATGGTCCTTTTGGGTTGCCTTCACCATAGCAACTTGACAGAGTGATTTATATATAGAGAACATATATTATTATATTAATGCATTATAAGAATAATATGTTAAGGGAATAATAATATTAATTTGATTAATATAAGTCATAAATTAATTAGGAATTAATTTGGTGACTTAAAGAGATTAATTGAAGAAAGGGGTATAAACTGTCAAATGTGTGATAGTTGTATTTTGAGCTAAGAATCCTTATGGATATGGGTTGGACGATTTTAGGTATGTGGATAACCTAGAAATCGTCCAAGGCTTATCTAGGAGGGATATTGGATTGCTTTGAGGCTAAGTTATCCAATTAGGGTTTTAGGGTGAAACCCTAGGAGCTCACAATATAAATAGACCCTTGGGGTTGTGGAAATCGACACCTTTGTTATTGGAGTAACCCTAGAGCCGATTTCCCTCTTCCTTACCTCTCTCAAATCATCTTCTTGCTAGTTGGTGTTTGTAAGCCATTAGAGGAGTGACAATTGTGACTCTAAGCTCCAAAGAAGAAGAAGGTTTCAAGCAAGTAACTCAAGGTACAATTCTAGATCTGTTTTCATATGTTTTGATTGTTAGTTTACATTAGATCTAGCCATGAAAGTCTTGGATATATTGCATGTTCAATTAGAGAAACCTAGATCCAAGCAATTAGGGTTTGCATGTGCACATTATGGCTCAAACCCATCAGTGGTATCAGAGCTTTGATTGATTTCTATTGAATTGATGCATTGGTTAATTGCTTGTTACTTGAAAAATTCGATTTTTAGTCTTCTGCCTGATGAACTCGGCGACTAGCTTCAACTCGGCGAGTCCAAAGCTTGACTCGGCGAGTCCCAACGTCAGACAGAGGATAATTCAGGATTTTATTGTGTTTTGTCTTGGATTGATACCTAAATCGTTTTATTAAGTATAAATATGAATTTTAACCTAATTTAATGATTATCCTTGACATAATAATAGATAATTTCAAATCTTGTGAATATTAATTATTTATATGATAAATATGGACTATTTAAGATTATTTGGTAATTATCTAATGACTAAAATTGGATTAGGTCAAATATAGATAATTATGAAATTAATTGTTTAATTTGAATTATTTGTTATTTTGTCTCTGTTGTTTTGAAAAGTTCAATATTTATCCCGATAGTTTTGAAATTTGAATTTTGTGATTAATAGTTTAATTTAGAAGAATTTAAATTTCAACCCTTAGAATTTTACAAGTTTAAAATTCAACCATGTACTATTATATTATTAAGAGCTTAATAAATATATAAGTAAAATTAAAATGCTAGTCTTACCGTTAGTAGGCCTCATTCACAAAGCCGGTCTATAAGGTGGGTATAAGGTTGTTGCCTATAAAATGACGCTTAATGGGTGTACACTCACACCCACCACTTGCTTGACTGGTGGAGGGTCGTTAGCCGAACGGGTAGGATAGGGCAACTCTCTCCCCTCATTAATAAGTATAATGAATCTATAAAGTAACTAACCTATTTTATAAAATTCCCAATCTTAGCTACTTTAGGAAAAGTGAATTGATGCAATCCCATGAAATTGCACTTTGCACCCTTGCTAAGAAGTTAGTGGAGCGTGTGTGGTTTACCGGCACACTAATTGGTTCTAAGCAAAGGTGAAAAAGGGTGATTCATTGTTTATCATAGTTCGATGGAGCGTGTGTGGTTTACCGTCACATCGAATGGGTGATTGTAACAATGAAGGCACCGTGTAGATTTGCATGGTTATTCACACCCGCTTTGTGATCCTCGGCATCCCAGTCACAAACTAGAGGGGCATATCGAGATTTAAACATACCATTGAAAAGTTCAATGAATCTCAAAATCTAGGAATTCTCAATAAAACTTAAGGTTATGTTTTCAAGGTGAAGAATTAGTGAATCGTCATTCACTTACCTCCAAATTATTTGCGTGTTGGATTACGGCATCCCTTTTCTAATATGTAAATAATGTTGTTGGGTCCTAGCCCTAATTTTTCATTTTGGGTTTTTAATTAGGGATCCAATTCTAATCAAACTTTGTCCTTTCTAATTGTAGATGTCGAACGCAAACAACGTTGCTGCTAACTCATTCACGTTAATGAGTCTTTGCCAAAAGGTGACCTTCGATGGTACGAACTTTAGCGAATGGATAAGATACATTCGCACCATTGCACGTTACGAGGACAAAGAGTATGTCCTCGACGAAAAGCTCGAGAAGGTCAACCCGGAAATCGCTACTCCCGAAGAGATGGCTGTCTTTGAGACACATGAACGTGATGCAACGAAAGTCCATTACATCATGATAGCCACTATGAACCAAGAATTCCAAAAGTCCTATGAGGACATGTATCCCTATGAAATGCATCAAGACTTGATGGAGAGGTACCACCAAAGCACGAGGCAAGAGCACTACGAGATCATCACCAACATGATCACCACCAAGATGGGAAGTGGAGAATCGTTAACCGTGCACTTGCAAAAGATGCAAAGATATGTTGATCGTCTTCGCAAGTTAAATGTTAACTTTGGGGAGGATTTGGCAATTGACATTGTTCTTCACTCCTTGCCTGCATGCTACAACCAATTTAGGATGACCTACCACATGAACAAGGAAGAGGTCACCCTAAGCAAACTCCAAGGACTCCTAAGGACTGCTGAGAGCAACCTAAAGGATAAGTCTGTTGCACCAACTCCCGCACCAACCGCTGCTCCTGTTTTGGCTGTAGGGCAGGGAAGGGGTAAGAAGAGGAAGGCTCCGTCAAAGAGCCACCGTAAGGGAAAGTCCCAATATGGTTCCTCTTCTAGTGGGACCAAGGTTGATCCTGCTAAGCCCAACCCTAACCCGAAGGAGGCAGAGTGCCATCATTGCCACAAAATAGGGCATTGGAAGAAAAGCTGCCCGTAATATCTGCAAGCCATCAAGGATGGAAAGATCAAGTCATCTTTTGCAGGTATATACACAATTAAATCTAATCATTCATCTCATACTATTTCTTGGGTTCTTGATACAGGATGTGGTTACCACATTTGTTCTGATTTGCAGGGACTAAGAAGAGATAGAGATGTGGAGCAAGGAAGAATAAATCTAATCATGGGAAACAGAAGATCGTCGCCTGTCACCAAGATTGGAGTGTATTCTTTAGTGCTTAGTAATGGATTAGGTTTAGATTTAAATAATTGTTGCTACTCGCCAGATATGGCAAGAAACATCATTTCATTTCATGGTTTGTTTAGACAAGGATTTAGATATTCGTTTAATAATATGAATGGTTCTATATGCTTATCTAAATGGTGTTTTATACTTTGAAGCAATGCCTTGTAATGGAATTTATGAAACTGTTATGGCTGTAGATAACCTAGGAAATGATGTGTTGTGTATGGATTCTTCCAATAGTATGAATAAAGCATCTTTGTGGCATTGTCGTCTTGGACATGTCAACAAGAAACGCATAGCCCAACTCCAAAAGAATGGAGTGTTGGAGTCATTCGACCTTAGGAAAGATGACACGTGCGAATCTTGTTTGCTTGGAAAGATGACCAAGTCACCCTTCACTGGCACTTGTGAGAGGGGTGAGGGTTTATTGGATCTCATACATACTGATGTATGTGGGGCCTTTAGATCTACCACAAAGAATGGGAACCGCTTCTATGTGACTTTTACCGATGATTATAGTAGATATGGGTATATCTACTTAATCAAGCACAAGTCAGAAACGTTTGAAAAGTTCAAAGAATTCAAAAATGAAGTGGAGAATCAATTGGGCAGGAAAATCAAGATGCTTCGATCTGATCGAGGAGGAGAGTACCTAAGTCTTGAATTCCACGACTATCTCAAGTAATGCGGAATAGTTTCCCAATTGACACCACCTAGGACACCGCAGTTGAATGGTGTGGCAGAAAGGCGCAATCGAACCTTGTTAGACATGGTTCGTTCTATGATGAGTCGTGCTTCACTACCTATCTCATTTTGGGGGTATGCCTTAGAGACTGCCACCCATATCCTTAACCGAGTCCCTACAAAGAAGGTTGCCAAAACACCTCACGAGATGTGGACATGGAAAGCTCCCTCATTAGCACACATCAAGGTTTGGGGTTGTGAAGTTTTCGTAAGACGAGAGACTCACGACAAGCTTGAACCTCGTAGTGAGCAATGTATTTTCATCGGCTACCCACAGAAATCCTTTGGATATCTCTTCTATAGACCGAGTGACAATGTTGTCTTCGTTGCGAGGAGAGGGGTTTTCCGAGAGCGAGAACTCATAATCCAAGGAGACGGTGGGAGGCAAGTCGATCTTGAAGAGATTCAAGAGTCGAGCGATGAAGGAACCTCTAACGCTAGCGCTCAACCCGAGGAGGAAACTTCGGTTGAACCCATTGACCAATCCTTACCTCTTAGACATTCCGAAAGAGTTAGAGTTCAACCCCAGTTATATGGCTTTCATATTACTACCGAAGGGGACACGTATATTAGTGACACTACACTAGTAAACCTAGATGAACCTAACAACTATAAGGAAGCCATGGCAGGCCTGGACTCTGCTAAATGGAAAGAGGCAATGGACAGCGAGATTCAGTCCATGTATGACAACCAAGTTTGGAATTTGGTTGACAATGTGCCCGGACGTAAGATGGTTGGGTGCAAATGGATCTTAAAGAAGAAGACCGACGTGGATGGTAATGTGCACACGTATAAGGCACGATTAGTGGCGAAGGGCTTTACTCAAACTCCCGGAGTTGACTATGATGAGACCTTCTCACCAGTTGCTAAGATAAAATCTATTAGGGTGATGCTAGCCATTGCCGCATTTCATGATTATGAGATATGGCAAATGGATGTCAAAACCGCTTTCCTTAATGGGAAGTTGGCTAAGGATGTTTACATGGCTCAGCCAGAGGGTTTTGTCGATCCGAAGCATCCCAGTAGAGTGTGCAAGCTTGAGAAGTCCATTTATGGACTTAAGAAAGCATCTCGCAGATGGAATCTTTGCTTTGATGAGAAAGTCAAAGAGTTTGGATTTGTACGAAGCGAAGACGAATCATGTGTATATGCCAAAGCCAGTGGGAGCATAGTTAGATTTTTCGTTTTGTATGTCGATGACATACTGCTCATAGGAAACGACATCCCGACTCTGCAGGAGGTAAAGTCCTGGCTCGGGAAGTGCTTCGCTATGAAGGACCTCGGAGAGGCTTCCTATATATTGGGAATAAGGATAGTGAGAGAAAGAAGTAAGAGACTAATAGGACTTAGTCAGAATACTTACTTAGATAAGGTACTAAAACGTTTTAGTCTGGAAAACTCGAAGAAGGGAGAACTACCGATACAAAGTTCAGTAAGACTCAAAGTCCGAGTACCGAAGCCGAGATAGATGATATGAGCCGAGTACCTTACGCTTCCGCAGTTGGCTCAATCATGTATGCTATGACTTGTTGTGACATCCCCAAAATCACGGCCAGAAAAGACCGATTTCATTTATGCTTTTTAAAATAATTTCAGAGTAAATCCTTTTGATTTAAAAGAGTTGCGGAATTTGTTCCCAAAACAAAACATGATAAAATAATATTTATCAAAGCATTTCATCAAGAGATGCATTTTCATTATATAATCAAAACTCGGGATGTCATGTTCCGATACAGACCATAAAGCATAAACGATAACATTACAAGTCATTCAACAAATATATACATATACAGACTTGTAAACAAAACAACTCGATGATTCATCCATCTTACGCCCTTGCGCCACTTCCTGTAATACAAATAAAACTTAGTGGGTAAGGCTTGAGAGCCTGGTGAGCATATAGGGTTTTCAACCCACAATAAAATAATTATATTTAATTTCACCAACCAATCACTATCCCGATTACCCATTCCCGTTATCCTCACTTTACGTCCCTAAAACAACATCTATCTCAAGGGACCTAATCTAGGATTTTCATCGGGACGGACATTACTGCTAAGGGGTTTCCTCAACAATAGATATCCTAAAGGCAACCATGAGGGGGATAGAGTACACCGGTGAACACATCGTTCACAACACCTACAGGTTATGAACCTGCTAGCGTTCCACAGGACTGTCTAGAAAGAGTCTGTGGTCGTTATCCATACTCCGCTGAATAACTAGATCAACAACAACAACATCGAGGCCTCTCATCTGTTTATTACACACCAACTATCTACCCATGTTCTACCCAACATATTAGTAGATAAAAATATATATTCTCATACATAGTTTAAAACCTGTATATCATTTTCATTCAATACATATTCCACATAACAGATGAGGCACACGCACATAACACGTATTTCATAGAAAATAAATCAGATCTATGAGATAGAAGAAAGTGAATATACATTCACACATATAACAACAAAATATACACATAACACGTATTTTATATAAAATACTTCATAATTATGCGTTAGAAGAAAGTAACTACACACTCACACGTATAAACAGCAATATGAGATCCGGGGTGTCGGGATGGCTTCGGGGGTTTACGCGCAGAGCTTCGGCACAAAAACGAGGAGAAATGAGCAAATAAGCTCGGAACCCTCACATCCTATTTATAGGAGGCTGGAGCCTCGGAGTACGTGGGGCGTACTCGTCCGAAATCGTCATTGCGTTCGTCATCCGAAGAACTCGATTGCGAAGGTCGTCATGCTTCGCTGTACGCGGGGCGTACTTCGGATATGCCCGGTGACTCCCCTTCGGATAATACCGGGTTTAATAATTAAATTTAAATATTAATTATTTAATAAACTTTGAAAATTCATATCTTTTTCATACGAACTCCGTTTTCGACGTTCTTTACATCCACGCGAAGGTGAGACTACGCTCTACAACTTTCGTTTAGACTTCGTCGGCTAATTTTGACTTTATTTTTATTACTTATTTTTAATAGGCCGGGACAGAAAAACTTCGTTATAAATTCATAACTTATTCGTTTGACGTCCGTTCTCGCCTAACTTTTCATTGCTTCGATACCAACAACGAGATCTTCGATTCTCGTTTAGATTGTTTCGGCTAAAAACCGCTCGATCTCAAATCGAGTATTTCAGGCTGCATACCGCTAAGCCGAAACTTCGATAAATCATAACTTCCTCATACGAAGTCAGATTTGGGCGTTCTATATATATTCGGAAACCTCATTTCAACTACTACAACATTATCCAAAGATATCAAGTTTATTTTACACTTAAATTTTGACGCTTATTTTTATTCTTAATTAATCAAACCACATAATTAAGCAATTAAGCACAAAACACATAATACTCAAATAATATACTTCTATTATTTCAAAACGGGTTAGAAAGGTTAACCTAGACTGTTATATCAATATTAATGACAGGCCCAGAAACACAGGCGTTACACTTGTACTCGCCTGATGTGGCCTTTGCTTTGAGCATGGTCAGTAGATATCAAGGGAATCCTGGAAGAGCGCATTGGATTGCGGTCAAGAACATCCTTAAGTACCTTCGGAGGACCAAGGAATGGTTTCTAGTTCTCGGAGGGAGTGATGACTTAAAGGTGCGAGGGTATAGTGACGCCAGTTTCCAGACCGACAGGGACAACTACCGTTCGCAGTCAGGATGGGTATTTACCCTTAATGGAGGAGCGGTAACTTGGAAAAGTTCCAAATAGGAAGTTGTAGCTGATTCAACGTGCGAATCAGTGTACATTGCAGCGAGCGAAGCGTCAAAAGAGGCAATATGGTTGAAGAACTTCATTGGCGATCTTGGAGTTGTGCCTGCTATAAAGGATCCCATGGAAATTTTCTATGATAATGAAGGAGCGGTTTCCTTGACCAAGGAACCGAGGGATCATGGTAGATCTCGGCATATCAACAGAAAATATCACTTTATTAGACATCGAGTAGAAGAAGGACACCTCGTGGTTAAGAGGATATCATCAGAAGATAACCCAGCAGATCAGCTTACGAAGGGACTGAGCAGAGTTAAGCACTTGCAGCATGCTAGGAGTATTGGGTTGAAAGATGATATTAGTTTAGATTAGATAGTTTTAGAAACATGTAATAGATAAATGTAATTGACATTTGATGATTAAATAAAAGAGTATTGTTTATAAGTAAAGTTACTATCTTATGTTAATTGTTTAGCTATTGTTTCACTTTGCGTGTTTTGACTTCCTGAATAATTAAGTTGTTAAGAATAATCAAATTATTCGAATGGTCCACAATCGTTCATATGTTGGAAGTAGGTATGAATGAAGATTGTCATGAATTGGTGTGTAGATTGTGTAAATGGTATTAGACATTGCAAAGGTTTGCTGCAACGTTCATGAGTGCTTATGAACAAGTTTTGAGCATTGGAATAAACCCACACTTGGTGGAATCACTTTGAGGTGATCGCAAGACGATAATATCATATGGTCTTAAAACATAGATACATGGTTTATTATTTACTAATTGGTTGTACATTGATAATGCGAAACCGCATCAGTAAATTGATGTCATAAAACGCATTGTTGTGTATAGTTGATTAGTCGATAAGTAGATGCATATAAGTCGAGGTTTATCTGTTACTTTTATCCTAAGAGGGTAAAAACGATATCACGGCCGCTCGATGATTTGATTTGACTTATGTGTCGGGCCCGGTCAGGACTGAATTGATGTGTTCAATTAAGTTCTATGTCAAATAAATCTGAGATCGAGAAAAATAGTTGCTGAACAATAAGTATGACAATGTTTCATGAAATTGTCTGCACGATATCAAAACAGAGGACTGTACGATCCCTTATCTAAAGGATAGGTTATTGATAAGATCAGAGTTGACAGCATCTTTGAGAGCTACGATTGCTGATCAGATTGTATTTGCATTTATAGTTACTAGACTTATCCAAGTGGGAGACTGTTGGATTAGTGTCTAAGGCTGTAACTATATTTGGTAAGTACTTGACCCGATTGTGCATGGTCCTTTTGGGTTGCCTTCACCATAGCAACTTGACAGGGTGACTTATATAGAGAGAAGAGATATTATTATATTAATGTATTATAAGAATAATATGTTAAAGGAATAATAATATTAATTTGATTAATATAAGTCATAAATTAATTAGGAATTAATTTGGTGACTTAAAGAGATTAATTGAAGAAATGGGTATAAACTGTCAAATGTGTGATAGTTGTATTTTGAGCTAAGAATCCTTATGGATATGGGTTGGGCGATTTTAGGGATGTGGATAACCTAGAAATCATCCAAGGCTTATCTAGGAGGGATATTGGATTGCTTTGAGGCTAAGTTATCCAATTAGGGTTTTAGGGTGAAACCCTAGGAGCTCACAGTATAAATAGACCCTTGGGGTTGTGGAAATCGACACCTTTGTTATTGGAGTAACCCTAGAGCCGATTTCCCTCTTCCTTACCTCTCTCAAATCATCTTCTTGCTAGTTGGTGTTTGTAAGCCATTAGAGGAGTGACAATTGTGACTCTAAGCTCCAAAGAAGAAGAAGGTTTCAAGCAAGTAACTCAAGGTACAATTCTAAATCTGTTTTCATATGTTTTGATTGGTAGTTTACATTAGATCTAGCCATGAATGTCTTGGATATATTGCATGTTCAATTAGAGAAACCTAGATCCAAGCAATTAGGGTTTGCATGTGCACATAGGAAAGTTCTTATGGCTCAAACCCATCAGTAACATCCTTTTTCGAGAGAATCTTAACTTGAAGATTCGGGTTGTAATTGATCTGTCTCGGGTCTTAAAGGATCGAGTTTGGATCAAAAGGAATAAGGTTCTTGGGATTAGTATTAAGAGTTTGGGCTTAGGGTGATATTGGGCTTAAATCAGATTTTGGGTTTGCTAGCCCAAGTGTAGCACGACGTGGGACGTTGCTTAATAAAGAATATGTTTTAATTGGTGACAACGACGTGGCAAGAGAATAGCCACGACGTAATGAACGTTGCAACCCAAGCCCATGGAATTCAGAGTTTCTTCAATATTTAAAGGCTTAAACTCAAGGATTAGGTAATCCTCTTCAGCCTCCAACCTTCCAACACGAAACCCTAGCCTCCATCCATGATTGAGCACATGTTGTTTGAATTTTGGTGAAGCTTGACGAAAGAGGAACCCCATTTTGGTGCAAGGAAGCAAGGAGCTAGCTTGAATCCATCATCTTATTCAGATTTTTGAGTTATTTGAAGTATAAAGTTCATACCTTGACCTTGTTCTTCTAGATGCAAGTTTGAGCTTAAATTGGATGAATGGATGCTCTTAGAGTTTAAGGAACTCCAAACCTTGCTATGTCACCCTAATGGTCATTATGCTTATGATGAGTAAGAAAAAGAGCCATGTTTGGAATTACCTTAAGTCCATGCACAAGGACTTGACCTTTGGGGGACTTAATGGACTTAGGGTTGTAGATCTTGCTTTGTGGTGATTTCCTAATGGATAAAATTGGAAACTTTATCCATTAAGTTATTGAGAAGAATAGATATGAAGTTTTGAGCCTTAATCTGAACGGATTAAGTGTTTAATGAAAAAAATGGCTTCTGACCTAAAACCAAGACGTAGCCAAGAGCTTGCCATGATGTGGTGGCATGCTGCAATTCAACCATTTTGTCCTGACTTGGCCACGACATGGCCGAGAGCTTGGCACAACGTGGTAGTTGTTGACTTGTTGATCATTGACTTTTGTTAATCGTTGACTATTGAATTATGACTATTTTAACTGTGGGTCAAACTTCAAGGATTTTGGTTGTTGATTGAGGATTGATCTTTATTTAGGTTTTTTGGTTTGCGGGTCAAATCAGTGCGAGGAGTTGAGAGTGTTGTTGTGCTTCATGAGGTATTCGATTCAGGTGAGTTTCCTCATTATACTACGTGTTGCAGTGTATATCCTTGCATGATAGGATATAAAGGAGTAGTGATATGCTGGTTAGAGTATCATTAGGATTGGTAATCATTGTAGTAAATATCATACGGGTTGTATGTATTCATGTAAGATAACATACAGGCTATTGATCTAGACTTTCCTGTTTGTTCCTTGTTTGGTTGTGAGGAGTTGAGGAGGTTGTTTGTGTACGGTAGGCCAAGATACTCAGGCGGGCCAACTTATGTTGAAGCCCAAGGGTGGACCAGTCCACGACTGAAGGTCGATGTGTATATGCTAGTATGTATATTGTGGCGTATAATATTTTGGGAAACTCACTAAGCTTTGACTTACACTTGTGGATTAAATGTTTTTCAGCTACTTTTGATGATCGCGGGAAGGCGGAGACGTGAGTGTATACTCATCAGCAACATTGGTATTCCGCATTTATTATGATGCTCTGATTTTTATATAATTTGTAATTTGAACAAATGAGTTTTCTTAACTTGTGTTTTATGAAAATGGTGTTTTATCTCAATTATGAATAAAAATTTTGTTGTAAAAATGGGACATTACAAGTTTTGTTAGTACCCCTAGTCTATGTTTTTATATGAGATTATTAGAAAGAAAAAAAAAAAAAAAAAACATTTTTTATAATAAACCAATACGCATTCACGGTGAAAGAATTTGATCGAGGATTTCACAACGTTAAACTTTAGCTTGTTATTTGTTCCATTCAAAGTTATAATTTTCCTTACGACAAAATGCAACTTAGAACATAATTAACTAGAAATCACTGGTATATAATGATTTTAGTTGGTAATGATTTAAATGATTAAAATAATAAGAAAAAAAGCTTGAAACTAGAAAAAAGTATTATACATTTTGCCTAAAGATGTCAATAGGACCAAACATGATGAAGTAACCTCCTTCGCCACTATCTCTAATTCCGTTGGTTCCTTAACCCCAAACTCCCCAACCACTCTCACACCTTCGTTTGATCTGAAATCCCTTGTTTAACTTTATTTCATATTCTTCCACCCTATTGTCTAAAGTCTTAAACATTATGCTAATTATTCAGATACAACACATACACATTCCATAATGGTTAATCTAAATTTAATATTTATTTATATAAATAAAATAGTTAAATATAGGATAATACTTGAGGAATCCATTCAAGATATTCGGGACAGAGTGCGGCCATCCCGCCCTCGAAAACTGAACAGGTTTAAACCACCCAACCCAAAAACATTGTAAGGTAATCTGCTATACACAGCACAAAACATTTCATGGTCTAGGTGGCAACAGCCACCAACCACGAACACCATCCTAAAGTTTAGTGGTTGGTAGTAGTCATGGTGCATTGTTATGTATACCACGAAAGACCACATGGTTGACGTGGCACCACCACCATAGCAGTGACCACATGGTTGATGTGGCACCACCACCATAGCAGTTAACGATGAATATAGTGGATGATCCAAGACCGGACGGAACGTTACAAAAAGGAGCTGCGAGAGGTGTTCCCACACATTGGAACACAGCATCTCTACCGGAAAGGAGGTTCAGGAAGGAAGCGAGTGATAAAGACCCCATATTTTGTCTTCTAATTTGAGTGGTTAGGTTTTTTTATTTTTTATTTTTTTAATATTTATTAAATTATATACCTACCAAAAAATTATAAAAAAATATATCAAAAATTCATGGTTTTGAATTCCCTATAAAATGAATATAATACTTATATGAAATATATTTATAAAAAAATAGAACAAAAGATCTTTCCTATTTGGTTTTTTTGTAAGGGAAAAAAATAAGAAAATAACTGGCGTGGCAGACAAAAGTGAGGGATTTTTCCCACATACCTTCAGGTATAACTGTATAAGAACAAACCACAAGGATGCAGGTCCCACAAGGTGGGGTTTTTGACATTCCTATAGCAATAAGAAATAATAGTAGTAATTAAAAAAAACATTCATTTGTGGTAAAAAAAAAAAAAAAAAAAAAAAAAAGAGGGAAGGGTATCATTGGGAAAACAGGCAGGAGAATCGATTCCATGTTTGATATGTAGAGAGAATGATTTTTAGGTCATTTTTTCAGGATTTACCCAACAAGATTTAACTAGTAAAAACCTAAAACCCCTATAATAACCAACCAAACCTACACAAACCATCCCCAAGGGTTGAAAAGTCAGTCAAGACTCTGCCACTTCAGCACCAGAAGGAGCATGATGGTTGCTGCCATTGGAGTAATGACCACCACCACCACCCCTGCCGCCTCCTCTTCCCCTACCACCACCATTGTAGTTCCTTGGGTAATAATTTCCTGGCTGCTCATTGTACTGGTTACGTCCACCGTTCTGGTAGGGTCCACCTCTGCCACCACTTCGGCCACCACGCCCATTTCCATAACCACCTCTACGACCACCATTACCAACATTCCGACCACCACCACCTCTTTGGTTGTGGTAGCTCCGGCGAGGTACATACTGTTCCTTGTTGTCAGCACCACTAGGATGTGTTTCAACGGATATTTCAGCTGTTTCCTCAACCTTCTGAGAATCTTTGACTGGAATAGACTGCTCTTCTTCACCATTCTCATTTCTTTGGAAATTTGTAACATCATCTTCCTGCAAAAAAAAAAAAGTTTGTGTGATTATGGACTAATTCTTCTAATAGTTAGGCTACAAAGAAACTTAAGGTTGTAAGAATACAGAATACACACCATTGGTGAATGTTCATAAGCATTTAGTGTTGATGTTAACCATGTGTTATTTTTCTTAATACTTACTGTTGAAGAGTAATCACCAGTAGTATATAAGATGAATGGATGATATAAGTTGAAAGACTCATTGAGGATAATATAGGCGTAAAACATTCTCCACTACTTTCAATAACAATTGGTTTTGATTTGGTCTATTTAAACTCACATATATGCTGTATCATTTATAAAATCAACACCACATTAAAGAGTAGACCTTCATGGGAACTACAATGCTAAGCCCAAAATCACCAAAAATCAGCACTAGAAAGAAACCCAAAGATTTTACCTGTTGATCATGTTGAGTAACTGAGTTTTCCACCTGCACTGGAACTTGGAAACCATAATTTCCAGCTGCTTCAGCAGCTACATCAGCAGTTACTTTCATCGCTGGTGTTATTCTGAAGAAATCTGACCCGATGATTTTTGCTAACTTCTCTCTCAGAGCAGCATCTGTAAAGAGTAAAGAACATGTGTCAATGAATATAAACTCATTCACATAAACAATGTAGTTAGGTAAAATAAGATTTCATCTTACAAGTAACATCAGAGTTCGAATCAATAGGTTGTTCAGACTTGGAAAGCCAAAGCTTTGCGTGTTCAATGCATCTTTGTAATGCATTCTGGTGTGAAAAACTCGAATCTCTAGGTCTCGAAATCAATAGAGAACCCATCATTGAGATCAAATCCAAATCCCTCTCTCCTAGCATTACAGCAGCGGCATCATCGGTAACATAATCGTATGTCAAGCAACAGTTCCTTTCGTGCGTCTTTGTAAGCATAATCGAACTGAAATCACTCTGAGATTTCACATCAAACATGCTGCCGAAGTAAATCAAGCTCAATAGATCCTCAACAAGCAAATCACTCTGCGGCGCCGCTACATTTTCCGCACTATCTAGGGTTTTACTTATATTATCACCATCAACTTCCTTACCATTGTTTTCGGATGCTTTGACTTGACGGTGCTTGATAGCAAGATTGATCTCTTCATCAATGGCGACGGATAAAGGCTGACGAAACTTCTCGAGCTCGTCGACAGCGGCGACGATCGCAGGTTTTGATTTCAGAAGTTCTTCTTGCTCTTTGTTTTTGATGACGGATTTCCCTTGAGAAACTGATTCCTCAAGCTGAGCGATACGGTTGAGTTTTTTCCTTAGGTTACGAATGCGCTTGTTAATGAGAGTCAGGACTGGTCCATCTGTGACATCAGAAGCCGCCGCGGCTGACGCCATTGTGTTGGGTGTACGACTAGGGAGTAGGGAATTAGTATGGAGGTTTGCCCCACCGTAGACGGCGGTGGGAGAGTGGGGCGAGGGTTTTTAGTAGGGTTTGGAGAGGAAGATGGAAGAGGTTGGGGAACTTAAAAAGGCCTTGGGGAGAGTAGATCATCCCGGGAGTTTTTCTAGTTGAAGAGTGTTGAAAGTTATTTTAGTTTTAAACCCTACATTTTAATAAAATACAGTTACATACCTTAAATTCATTCTATTACAATTGTGTGTTTTTGGGAGACCTTTTGTATCTTCTTAGTTCTTATGCACTTTTTAGAAAAAACGAAATTTTTTGGTTTTTTTAAAATATTATTTAGTGTTTACCAAACAATTTTTTAACATTGGTTTTTTTTGAAAAATCAATAAATTAATAAGTTATGTTTGATAATAGGGGTCCTGAGTGGCTTAGCCGGTATTTTGTTTTAAAGTAGACTAAATAATTTTTAAAATATGAATGAGTGATAATTTTTTTCAAATGATAATACAATATAACTATATATGCATTCTAAACTAAAATGTTTATTTAAGTTACACACTGTGTTGTGTTATATCATTAAAATAATCTAAAATTGAGTCTAATCGGTATATGTAACAATGTTTTCCCTTCTATTAAATTTCAAGTTTTGAATGAGATATGTCATATCACAACCATATATCATTTTATTTAACAGAAATATATATATATATATATATATATATATATATATATATATATATATATATATATATATATATATATATATATATATATGTAACCTCAAATTTATGTGGGTGGGTCAATGCTCACTCTTGCACCTATATAGCTACGTCCCTAGGGGTACTGAATTTGTTTCTTTTGCATAATGGAGTAATCGAAAGCAAGACTATATCATATATTCTTATACCTTTTGAGTTGGAAAGTAATTGTGATTTTTATCTAACTGATACCAATCTTTAATACATAGCATCATATTGTGTTGTCAATGTTATTGAGTAGACATTTCTACATAAGAAAACTTTGATTTGTATTCCATAGAGATTGGAAAAGTGTAATATAATCGGTTAGACCAAAACAAAAATAAAATAAAATATCTTATTTATGGTTTTTGAAAGCATAAAAATCATAACATATATTATCTTAAGGCTGTGGGGAGTGGTCACAGCCACCACCAGCCAACTCTACGTCACGCAGATATTTTTACCATTTCACAACCAACCCATTAGGTTATGGAAATGATGTTCACCAGTGGGTCAATAGTGAAGGGGCAAAAAGGAGATAGAAAGAGAGAAAA
This sequence comes from Lactuca sativa, assembly GCF_002870075.4. Classification (NCBI taxonomy): domain Eukaryota; kingdom Viridiplantae; phylum Streptophyta; class Magnoliopsida; order Asterales; family Asteraceae; genus Lactuca; species Lactuca sativa. The sequence continues at coordinate 15,180,464 of NC_056626.2, forward strand.
TATGAGAGAAAATTGAATGAGAACCAATCAAAATGTCTGTCTTGTTCTATCTTCCTATCCATTAGAAGTCTCTCCACAACTAAACCACCAATAAACGAGGTGGTGTTCATCGGTGAGTTAGTGTGCCACATAGGAAACTCACACGTGGGTTCATACCCACTCCGTATAGCCTAATCGAAAAATAAGGACAATTTTTTGTTTGTATCTAAAAATTTGAAGCGTGTGATTATTAGATTATCATGATCCTTTAAAATAGATAGATTGCTTTTTACAGAGGACAAAAAACTACACCAATTTGTCTCTTTTGAAAACAACCAAGATGCAAGTAGACATTTGGGCCACAAATGGAAAGTAAATGTGTCTTTAGTCCATTTACAACCATTGAGAACCCAAAACCTATTGAAAACAAATACCACTAGAGATCGGGCTTCTTTATGTGCTTGTTTCGTTTTGTTGAAAGAAAACAACTATTCTCATTTCTCATTAGTCATCTCAATATCAACATTTAAAAGATATTTTGGATGTATATGAGTTATTCCTCAATGAAAGACACATTTGTCTGACATGTGAAATTATTTTGATATATCATACTTACACCGTAATAATTGTCTATTGACATAATTCCCAAACTGTATATTTAGGTGCAGCAAAAATCAAGACTACACGAAACGAGATTAGTACAAAAATGAATTTTAAATTCGTGTTCGCGTCATGTTCATATTATATATAAGAAACACGTCGTCATGTCATGTCATTTTCCTGTTCAAAATTTTTGACACGATAATAACATGTAACATCGTGTACATGTTCAAAAGCCGTGTATATATAGTTGCATTCTATGTTATTTTTTGTTGTGTTGCTCATGTTTAAGTTATTTTTTTTACAAGAACTTACATATAACATTATTATTATGTTTATTTTTTTGTTTCGTGTCACCATGTTTGTTGTGTTTTTATTGATTTCTTGTCGTGTTAATGAATAAAAACACGCTATCATGTTGTATTGTGTTGGGGTTAAGAAAATGTAACTTTTATTGTGTCATGTTAGGCAAAAACGAAGCAAATGCACGATTTTCCACCCTACATATAATTGATAAAACCTGAAAATACTGATTTTTCAACCATCTCTATTGATTCACACCAAATAGGTACTCAGGGCCTTTCAAACCATGAAACAATTTTTTTCAAGAGAGCTCGTCCGGAGGAGTGAGAATACAACGAGAGGAACCCTAACCCATACGTGTTATTTGCTTGAACCCTAAATGTCAACACAACACGAAGTATGACAAATCTTAATATTAAAAATTGAGCAAGTCATGATTCAATCCATATATTTGGCAAAACCATGCATCTTGGGAGAACGGTGATTATTTAATAAAAAAATAATTTTAAAAAAATAAGTTCATATTTATAAATATTACTTTACAAATCTTTAAAAATAGTCTTTATGTTTTTTTAATTGAGTTCGGTCCTTAACTTTTTAGGTCATTAACGATGGTCCTTATAGTTAACTTTTAATGGTTGGTCTTTTTATCTAACTTGTTATTTTTTCTGTTAAGTTAAAACAAGTGAGGTTAAAAACGTCTTTTCCATACCATATGGACCATACATTCTAGCACCTCCTCATTTTCTGTAAATCACATTTAGTCTAATATGAGACAAAAAAGAGGAAATCAATCCAAATAAATCCAAAATAAAGCAAATTTACATGAATATCATTTATATTAAGGGGAGCTTCTTTGAATATATGATCATTTCCAGCGAAATTTCTGAAGAAGAAAAAAAAAGAAGGTAGAATATGGCAATGAGTAAAAACCAGATCATAACTTCTTTAAATAATCTAAAAACAATTATTTTCTTAAAAATTATGTTAAAGAAGTGAATCTCACCGGTAGAACACAGTAATGAACAAACACAGATTTCTAAATTCCTCATCTAATCCCCAACAAAACAGATTCATGTGTAGAAGGAAAAGGTAGTAAGATGTGGGAGCATACAATATGCACTAAAGAAGTGAATCCCAACTACACTAAGATTATACTCAGACGACATCTCTCCTAGTTTCCCCATTTATATCCACAAAAATATCCATTTATAGAAAAAAAAAAAAAAAAAAAAAAAAAAAAAAAAAAAAAACTACTGCGGCGATCACGACTTTTTCGGTGGTGATAGCTTTTCTGGCGGGATCAAACGTCGGAACTGGATTTTTTTTCTTCTTCCTATTCTTATCTTTATCCTGTTAATACATGTTGAATTGAGTTTTCATGACGATTCATAGGGGTTATGAATGGAAGATTGGTATAAAAATTCGAAAGAGAATGGAAGTAAAACTACTCAACGTGAATTTTTGGAGAAGCTATCGGTTACTTTCTATATTACGATTTTTCCAAAAGACATGACTGAGAAAGGATTGTGGAAATTATTTGAAGAGTATGGTAAGTTAGCATATTTGTATATTGCAAAGAAACTCTTGAAAATTGGAAGGAAGTTTGCATTTATCAAATTCTTAAATGTAATAGATGAAAAAAGATTGGAGAATAATCTTGCGTCCATTTGGGTGGGAAATTATCACTTATTTTCCTATATTGCAAGGTTTAACAGAGATCAGAAAACAAATTTTCAAAGTCGTGGTTTTGGGGATCAAGAGATTAAGGGACCAAAGGATAGAATTACTATGCATGGAAATGTGCCTATGAATGGTGCGTCTTATGCAAATGTTGTGAAAGGGGAAAGGAAACAGGAGATTACGAATAAAGGTAATAAGGTTTTTCTTGGGGCTGGTGATTTTCATTTGCTTGATGATAGTAACAAGACTGTTCTTGAAAAAGTTAAGGAGGCAACATTAATCCCACAATTGTATCGAGTATGTCAAGCATAGGGATTTACAAAAGTGGAGATAAAGTATGTTGGAGGAATGTGGGTTTGTGTTTCTATTGAAGGGAAGGAGTACATGATACATGTTCGTGAAATTACATCTTGGTGTCTAGACGTTAAGAGAGTTGAGGATAATATGGATAGGAAGTCTCAACAACATGAGACAGAGTCAAAATATGAAGAAGATGATTACAGTGTGGATGATGAGGGTGGGGTGAATTTGGATCAGTTTTTCCATAAAACAATGGGAATGAAGATACTAGAAAATATGATGGGTTTGAAGAAGGGTTTGTGGAAGACGAGACATTACCACAAACTGATCAAGCAGCTGGAGGATGCCCACGAGAGTCATGATGATGCTGGAAATAATATCAAGACCACTTATAACATGGATGGTAACAAAGATGAAGTACATATAAATATAAAAGAAGATGGTGGAGGTGTTTTCCATGGAGACGAGGCAAGTCCAGGCTCCTAGAAGTCTAATTCGGATGTGTTTCCACATGGTTTTGATGGGATGTGTTTTCACTCTCTAGTTCAATCTTGATCAGCACCTTCTTGTAAAACTCAATTCTCACATGCTTCTCCAAGTAATAATAATGTTTAAAAAAGTGAGAAAAAATGTTAATGTTGGATCTTTGATTGAAGTTATGGAAAGATATGTGGAGTATGGGCTAGTATTTGGATATGATTTTACATGATGTAAAGATGATATTGTCAACCTGATTGAAAGAAGTGGTGCGAAATATGGTTTTAAATGAATATTTGCCAGTAAATATGTGTGGTCTTAAATGTCACATGAAAAGGAGGTGGATATAAAAAATCTTTGTATGGATAATTGTATTGGTATGTTGGGTATTCAAGAGACCAAAATGATCAGGTTGGATTTATTTTTAGTTCGTTCGATATGGGGTAATTATGAGTTCGATGTGGTTAGTAGTGGTGCTCGGGGAAGATCAGGTGGTTTATTGATTGGTTGGGATCCCGTTATTTATAAAAAAACCAAGGTTTGGTCTATTGATAATCTTCTTATTGTTGAAGGAGAGGTGTTAGCATCTTGTGTTAATTGTTACCTTATTACTATGTATGCTTCATAGGATAAACATTGTAAGAAAGAAATTTGGGATTATATGTATTCTTTTATGAGACATAATGTTGGTGAATACATTATATTTGGAGATTTTAATGTTGTTCGGACGGTTTACGAAAGGAGTGGAATGAATTTTTGTGCTCAGACGACGGATGATTTTAAGAATTTTATTTTTGATATGGATCTTTTGGATGTGCATATGGGGGAAGATGTTTTACATGGGTTGACAAACAATGCTTAAAAATGGCCAAGCTTGATCGCTTTCTTGTTTTTAATGGTGTGGTGGATTTATTCCATGATATGGTTGGTTTGGTTCTTCCTCGTTTATGGTCGGATCATAGTCCTATTATGTTGAAAAATGATATAATTTATTATGGTCCTACTCCATTTAAACTATTTCACTCATGGTTCATGTTGGACGGGTTTGAGGACACAGTCAAGGATGTGTGGGTGTATTATAGTCATGAGGAAAATATAAATCCTTTCATTCTTTTTAAAAATAAATTAAAAAGTGTGAAAGAAAGGTTGAAGATATGGCATAAGCAGGCGGTGTTGCAAAATCGGGGAGTTAAGAGATATTTTCTTGCAAAGTTAGATGATATTGATTGTGTGCTTGATGGTGGAAGTCGTGATTATACCTTGGTTTCAGCTAGGATTGATACTCTTAAAGCTTTGGCTGATTTAGAAAAAATTAATGGACCGGATGTGGCTCGAAAAATAAAAATTAAATGGGGTGTGGAAGGAGATGAAAACACCAAATTCTTGATGGTGGATGGGTTGTAGGTGTGTAATCCAAATCAAGTTAAAGATCATTTCTTACGATTTTATAAAGAAAAATTCAAAAGTTTTTCGGGTGCAAAGCTTTCTCAACCAAGTCCTCGTTTGAAAAAGCTAGCTTCGGTTCACATAGAGAGTTTGAGTTCTGGATTTACTATTGAAGAAGTTCGTAGTGCCATTTGGTCGTGTATGAGTGATCGGGCTCCGAGACCAGATGATTTTTCGTTTCGTTTATAAATATTTTTTGGGAGATGTTGAAAGATGATATCTACAACTTTGTTGATGATTTTTTTTAGAATGGTTCGATTTCTAATGGGTGTAATTCGTCTTTCATTACACTTCTTCCAAAAATTGATAATCCCACATGCATTAAAGAATATAGGTCGATTAGTATAATGGGAGTGCAATATAAAATTATTGCAAAACTTTTAGCTAATCGGTTGGAAAATGTGATTATTTTGTCAGTCTAGAACAGTCTGCTTTCGTTAAAGGCAGACAAATTTTAGATGGTCCGTTGATGGTTAATGATGTTATGAATTGTTACAATAGAAAAAAAAAAGACAATGATGATCTTAAAAGTTGATTTTGATAAGGCGTATGATTTAGTGAGTTGGGATTATCTTTTGAGGATCATGGATTTCATGGGTTTTGATCAGAAATGGATAAGATGGATTAATGCTTGCTTGATTTCTTATCATACGTCTATTCTTGTGAATGGGAGCCCTACCCAAGAGTTCATTATGCAACGAGACATTCGTCAAGGGGATCCTTTATCTCCATTTTTATTTATTATTGATATGGAGGGTCTGCATGTTGGGATGGAGGATGTTGTTGAACAATGTTTCTTCCGTGGTGCTCGTGTTGGAAAGGAAGGTCGATAGAAATGTTGTTTATGGGAGAATTGGACGATAGAAACGTTGTAAATCTTATCACAATTCTAAATTGTTTTTATTTAGTTTCTGGATTAAGAATCAATTTACAAAAATTGAACTTGTATGGTGTTGGTACGACTATGCAAGATGTAGAAGAGATGGATGTGGTTACGGGTTGCTCGGGTGCCAATAACCCATTTTTTATCTTGGTTTGACAGTGGGTTTGAATATGAGGAAGGTAGATGATTGGAAAGAGGTGGTGCAGAGATTCAAGAAGCGGTTAGCGAATTGGAAAGTTAAGCTTATTTCAATTGGAGGTGGGTTGACTTTGATTCGTTATGTTCTTGTTAGTTTGGGTATATATTACATGTCTATGTTCAAGATTCCAGTGATGATTATTATGCTTTTAAAAGCCCTAAGAGCTACTTTCTTTTGGGGTGGATATTATATACAACGAAAGATATTTTGGATTAGCTGGGAGATGGTTTTGAATTCTAAAGATAAATGTGGGTTGGGGGTAGGAAGTTTAAAAACGCTTAACTTGGCGATATTACAAAAAAGGTGTTGGAGGTTTGTTACGGACATAAATGCCATTTGGCGTTGGAAGTTTATTATTATTATTATTATTATCAACGTCGTCGTCGTCATTGTTAAGAATTATGGTGACCAACAACAAAGTGTGGCAGACAAAGACCAAAAAAGAGAAAGAGAAAGGCAAAACTAGTGCATGTTTTCTTACATGAATTGACTAATAGACACATAATTAAGTAATTTCTCTGTTCTATATATAAAGAGACGAGCATGGTGCAACAAACACAACACAATAACACAAGATACACCATATAAGAAACACAACGAAGATACACAACACAATACAGAGCAACGAATACCAGATAAAAAATATAGTGTGAGGTAGTTTCTTTTTCAGCAGAGGCTTTTGTTTGGCAGCCAAAATACGAGTGATACCTTACAGCGAGTGATCAGATTACAAGTGCAATTTTAGCCTTGTATGATTTTAATTTTCTTGGTGTTAATAAAATCTCTTTCCCTCGTTCGCTTGTGGATGTAGGTCAGATTAGAGAGAACCACACTAAAATATTGTGTTCATTTTTCGTTTGCATTTTTAGTAGCTTTTATCTACCAGTATTACCGAGATCGTTTATTGTTTTGTCCGAAGTGCTTAACTTGTTTTTTTTGCGTTCCCAACAAACTGGTATCAGAGCTATGGCTAAAGATAGGAAGGTTAAGATCGACAAATTTGATGGTATAGATTTCGGTTTCTAGAAAATGCAAATCGAAGATTATCTCTACCAGAAAAAGTTACACCTACCATTGTGTGAAAGTAAATCAGAAGCGTTAGAACAGGAGGAATGGAATCTATTGGATCGGTAGGCTCTTGGTGTAGTCAAAATGTCATTGGCAAAGAACGTTGCTTACAATATTGTCAATGAAAGAACTACTTTTGGGCTACTCAAGGCGTCGTCTAACATGTATGAAAAACCCTTGGCGGAAAATAAGGGTTTTTTGATCTGACAGTTGGTAAATCTGAAGACAGAGGGTAGCTCAGTGACAGACCATGTGAATGAATTCAACTCAATAATATCCAGATTGATATATGTTATATTGGATTTAAGGATGAAGTCATGGCGTTGCTACTATTATCATCGTTGCCCGATAGTTGATTCGGTATAGTGATGACAATTAGTAGTTCAATCGAAGGTGTTAAGCTATCATTCGAAGGTATCCGCGATTTAATCCTTGGTGAGGATTGTAACATCTGTGTTTCTTGGCTAAGCATTAATGATGATGTAATAGTCTAGGTCAACCATTGTAACTTGTTTTAAAGTAATAAAGATGAATTACTTGAATATTATGTGAATTATGTGTTTTTGTGTGCTTATTACTTGTTTATAACCCAAATGTTTAGAAGATTTGATTATCATCGTATAACAAGTGAGATGGAAAACGGGCAACAAGCTGTGCCGCTAAGCCTTTTTGTATAGCAAAGTTCAATCTTTTAAAGACTACATTCATAGAACTAGGGGATATACCATTGCAATGCATAATCCGTTGTACTCTATTAAGAAGCTCTACCGCATCCGGTGCGAGAAAACCAAGCGTATCAAACGCAAATGGTATGAACACGTGTTGATTTTCCATGCACGATTTCTCATGTTTGTCGACTTTGCCGGTAGCAGCTTTTAAAGTAGCCAATCCTGCTGTGAAACCCCCAGCCCTCAAGCCCACGAGAGGGAATACCCCTGTAAGGTCCACACATGCATGTTTCCCTCCGACCCATCCAAAAATCAAAATGTCAGCTGGTCTAAGGGTTGACCTTTTTTCTGTCGGGTCAGTCAAGAAATTCACAGGTAGGGGTGTGCAAAAAAACCGCAAAACCTAGACGATCCAACCAATCCGAACCTGAAAAAACCGAAACCGAAATAAACCGATACCGAAAAAACCGTGTACTTACGGGTCGGTTATGGTTTGGATCTTTAGATATCCGTGGATATCCAAACCGAACCGTGTATATATATATATATATATATATATATATATATATATATATATATATATATATATATATATATATATATATATATATTGAATTTTATATGATGTCCGTTTTCCGGTTTAAAATTAATACTCAAGTAAATGACTAAACAATTGCAAATAAGATCCAATAGCTACACAGTACTCAAAGAATACTCACGAAAATATTGGGATCACAACTCATTTAAACGCTATCTTTAAATTATTAGATTCATAAACCATAAATTTTGAATGTATGTATTTATATTAACTTTATAATATTTATATAATGAAGGTTTTTATGTCTACGTATTTTATTCATAAAATGCATATTTGAGTAACAAGAATTCATTTTTTTTTCCTAATTTTATATGAGTGATTGATTTAACGAATAAAATGGTTGAAATGGATTTTGTAGTTTTGACTAATTCTTATTTTTTTACAGTTAGCGGGTACCCGTGAACCGAACCGCGGTTACCCGCCTTCATACGGTTCGGTTCGGTTCGGGTTTTCTAGCCACACGGTTCGGTTTTGGTTAGTGCATGCAAGGTACCCGCCCCGTGATCATGGTTCACAATTTTATTAGTATCCGAGCCGAACCGCCCTGTAAAAACCCCTATTCACAGGTGCCTCTTTCTTAGCGGAAACTCCTGCACGCTTAAATATATCGAACAAAACATCTCTGACCATATTGTGCGTGTATTTGAACCCCGGGGGTTCTTTATAGTGAACTGCATGCTCTCCAAAGGAGTCCAAACATGTCTTGAGACACACCGGACATATCTCGTCAGCTGGGAATATTGGAATCATGAGTCAATATTTGAGGATAGTACGATACTCTACAGGAGACATATGTTGGCCAATCCCATCTATAGGGATAGCAAGAAGAAAATCTTGGGCATGTGGTGCACGTAAGCACTGGAAAACCGCTTTCTGACGGGCCGTCATGTCAAGATGAACCCGATATCTATAAAGAAAGTTGTAGTGGTCGTGACAAGGATTCCAGAGATATAAAGAAAGCCAAAATCCGAGCTATAACGAAGAAGTTATGGCCTGTCGAAGTTTCACGACAGAACCGACACGACACTACGTGACGTCAATAGTGAATTTGAGATAGAGGACATTTTAGCCCTATCAATCTAAACAAAATTTGTAGTGTTCATTAAACCGAGATCGTGCATAAAAAAACGCCCAAATCTGACTTCGTATGAGGAAGTTATGATTTTTCTAAGTTTCGAATCGGCAGTGCACAACTCGAAGTTCGAATAGGAGATCGGTCAATTTTTGGCCGGCACAACCTAAATGAGAATCAAAGATCTTGTTAATAGTAGCAAAACAGTAAAAAGACAGACAAAAACGGACATCGGATGAAGAAGTTATGAATTTTTAACGGACTTTATAGTCCCGGCCGGTTAAAAATATAACTTTAAAAATAGAATCAAAATTAGCCGATGGACTAAACAAAAGTTGTAGAGTATGGTATCACCCACGCGTGGATATAAAGAACGTTGGATACGAAGCCGTATGCAAAAGTTATGAATTTTAGAAGTCGAGACGAGAAATTGCGAGCTGATGTGAGGGGTACGCCCAGCGTACCTTCGGACGCCCTGCATACTGAAGTACACTCTGCGTACGAGGAGGAGTACGTTGCATGATTTGACTTCTCCTGCGGTCCGAAATAAGCCACGATGCTCCACCGAAGATCTGACGCTTGTTACTACGCCCCGCGTAGATCCGAGGTACGCTCCGCGTACTGCTAGGCCTCGACCCTGTAAAAGGGGGTGCGAGGCAGCCACATTTCTCACACTGTTAAGCTATCTCTTTCTCACTATAATCTCTCTCTCTCTCTCTCTCTCTCTCTCTAAGCCACACTAATTCACCCCGAAGCCTAGGAAACCTCCCTAGCATTAGAAGAAAGCCCCAGAGCATACGAAGGCTCCTGAAAAAAGAGTTTTTCGGTTTAAAACTCTACCCGCGCGGAGCCCGGTGTTCAAGCAAACTTTCTGGTTTCGTCAGAGAAGATTATTTTAAGAAGTGAAGTGCTATCTGAATCACTCATTATCAGGTGAGTGTATAGTCATTTTCATCTTACACATAGATATGAAGTATTTTATAAAAATTACGTGCTATGTGTATATATAAATGTTGTCTGTTTACCTGAGATGTTTGCTGGATGAGAGATCTATACCTTTTTCTTTTCAGATATGAATTTCTTCCTTCATATCTAAACATTTTCTTCTAGATCTAAACTTTCTCGTTCAGATCTAGATTTTTCCTTTAGATCCAAACTTGTTTTCTTTAGATCTAAGACTATTCCTCATATCTGTATGGTATATGTATTTTTGTCAGATCTAAACCTTTTCTTTCAGATCTGAACTTTTTCCTTCAGATCTAGACTGTCTCACTTCATATCTGAACTTTACAAATCTAAACCTAATATATGAATGGTTTATACTTGAGATCTGTGTTGTATGAAAGATAAAAACTCCGTTTTCATATATGAGTTGTATATGTGTTTTATATGTTGGGTAAAACATGGGTAGATGAAATAGTTGGTGTGTGATGAAATAAAATGATGAGAGGCCTCGATGTTGACGTTGATCCAGTCATCTAGCGGAGTATGGATGACGACCGCATACTTTTCTAGGAAGTCTAGTAGAACGCTAGCAGGCTCGTAACCTGTAGGTGTTTGTGAGCGATGTGTTCACCAGTGTACTCATCCCTCCATGGTTGCCTTACAGACACTTATGACTGAGGAATCCCCTTAGCAGTAGCGTCCATCCCGATGAAATTCCTTAGGATGGGTCCCTTATACCAGATGCTTTAGGGACGTAAGGTGAGGATAACGGGAACGGGTAATCGTGTTTAATGACTGTTGAAGATAATAAAATTGTTTATTGTGGGTTGAAAACCCTATATGCTCACCAGGCTCCCCAACCTGACCCACTTAGTTTCTTGAATTTTCACATCAGGTTCTATTTCAAGCTTTTGCACATTCAAGATAAATCATGGGGGTTCGTTCACAAATGCAGTATTTGGAAGGTCATACAAAGATGGGCTTGTGGGTCACTTTGATTTTGTGGACATGGGTGTGTTTTCAGTCCATGAGTTAGATTATATGGTGACAGTTTTAGGATATAATGATGGAGGTATAATGTTTTACCATTTCATGATCCCAGACATAGACTTGGATAGTGGATTGTTACCCCTTAGCACTAATCAGGAAGTCATTCAGCTGGCAAGCTATGTGCTTAATTATAAGGAATTTATTTGTACATCGAGCATGGAAATAATAGAGTAGTCCCTTACTTTAAGTCCCCATTGAAGGTTCGTATTGAGGAAGTTGAAGGGAATCATTCTCCTGAAATTAATAGGGTTATCAGTTGGGTCATGTAGTAAAAAGTTGGATTTGAATGAGTCCACTGATTTGTCACAGTTGATTGTACCATATAAACTTGTGATAAAAAAACACTCAGTTGATCGAGAGAGTGATCCCTTTAGGGGGTACAATTTGAGGATAACCATGGTAAAAAAAGCTATTGATACAGGGGATGATCACCAACCAACAGGGGATGTTGATCCAGTGGATGATTATGAGGTAATGAGGGATGTATACACAGAATATGGTAGGGGAAAAATCTACATGATGTTGAGTTTTTTGAGGATGAATACAGTGGAAGTAAGGAAATTGTTAGTGAGGGTCCTTGGAGTGAGGGTAGTAGGAGTTAGGGTAATATGACAGATGATGTAACACCCATAAAATTCGAGCCAATTTAAGACTTTTTAAAACATTTAAAACTATCTAGTTCTTACAATTTGTTTTCAAAATAGTTTAAACATCAGAGTTCCCAGAAATCAAAGTCACAAATCAAAGAAGTGTACGGTCACACCTTCGCCTTCCCGCGGTCATCCGCTGTATCTGAAACAATAATTGATAAATGTAAGCTCGAAGGCTTAGTGAGTTACCCCCCCCCCCCTAAAAAATACCAACCTCATACAACCATAAACATATCATATAACAAACACAGAACAACCATACATCTCGAGTCTACAATGTGACTGGTCCTCCCGCACCGGGCCTTCAGTCCACCTGATCCACTCTGTGAGTCTACAGTATAACTTGACCACCCGCATCGGGTCTTCAGTCTATCTGGCCCACTTTCCGAGCCTCATCTCGTATGGATTGCCCTCTCGGGGCCTTCAGCCTATCTAGACCACTCGTCAGGCCTTCGGCCTGACTATGTGCCCTCCTGGGTCTGCAGTCTATTCGGTCCGCCCTATGTATGTTGGCCTACAACACAAAGCAGGACCCGCCTCAACCCAATCCCCATACCAATCAAACAATCATGTGCACATAAATATCATACGCTAGCATGTATATAACAGATAATCATATCGATCTAACAGATCGCTAATACAGCAACCATCCTATAACCAGGATACCGACCTAACCAGTCACTAATATAGCATCATCCTATATACCAGGATATCGACCTAAACCAAGTCACTAGACATAATACCATCCTAACTACCAGGATACAAATCTAGCATATCAATAAACATATCAAGCAAATACCCATATACAAATCCGATAAAGGGCGGCCTTGGTGCCTTAGACCCTGTTGATATAGTGAGGATAACTCACCTCGCAATGCTGGTATGAACTGAAGTATTGACTCCTAAAATGTTGTCTCACTGAAAATCCCGAACTATCCAAAATAACGAATGCTGAGTCAACATATGGGCAAGATTTAATGGTTCTTGATTATACACACCGATGTTCACTAACTAGGGTGTTCACCACCCAGTCATCTGTCTCTTTAGGTCTTGACACTAGTACAACCCAAGGACATTTACCCTCTTTCATATTTATTGTTTTGTCCTTGAATCCAGTCATTGACTTTGTCCATGGCCCACCACTTATATTTGAGACCACTCCTCTACACTTAGCCCTAATCTTTGTTTTGTCATTTTTTTCAAAATGTAAATCCCTTTTGGTTTCTGCTGCATGTTTGTTTATATATTCTTTCACATATTTCTTTGTTTTGAACTTCTATCCTAATGTGAAAGCCTTTGGATGAACTACACCCTCAGAAAAACTTTTTGCATTTCTTATGTCTCTCAACATCCTCTCTCTGTTGTTATCTTCACCTACAATAGGTGACTCAAACGATTATGGGTCTATGACCTCCAAATCTTCACCTTCTGTAAAGTCAACACCACTACCACTTGCTTCTTTGGTCGTTTTTTGAACCCACTCAACATCTTCATCAACATGTATATGAAATTCTTTCATATCAACATCCACATCATCTAAAATATTTTCTAAATCCACAAAGAAGTCTTCATCCTCAATCTCATCATCTGTCATATTACCCTCACTCCAAGGACCCTCACTAACACTTTCCTTACTTCCACTATATTCATCCTCAAAAAACTCAACATCAAGTAGATTTTTCCCCACCATATTTTGCGTCTACATCCCCCATTACCTCATAATCACCCACTGGATCAACATCCCATTTTGGTTGGTGATCATCCCCTCTATCAACAGCTTTTTTACCATGGTTATCTTCAAACTGTACCCCTAAAGGGATCACTCTCTCGATCAACTAAGTGTTTTTTTGTTGATCACAGGTTCATATGGTACAATCAACTTTGACAAATCAGCGGATTCATTCAAATCCAACTTTTTACTACATGACCCAACTGATTTCCTTTTCATTCTAACCCTATTCATTTCAGGAGAATGCTTCCCTTCAACTTCCTCAATATGAACCTTCAATGGGGACTTAAAGTAAGGGACTACTCTATTATTTCCATGCTCGATGTACAAATAAATTTCCTTATGATTAAGCACATACCTTGCCAGCTGAATGACTTCCTGATCGGTGCCAAGGGGGAACAATCCACTATCCAAGTCTGTGTATGGGATCATGAAATGGTAAAACATTATACCTCTACCATTGTACCCTAAAACTGCCATCATATCATATAACTCGTGGACTGGAAGCACATCCATGTCCACAAAATCAAAGTGATCCACAAGCCCATCTATGTATGACCTTCCAGATAACGTATTTGTGAACAAACCCCCATGATTTATATTGAATGTGAAAAAGCTTGAAATAGAACCTGATGTGAAAATTCAAGAACAATAAAATGTTAAGGATGCAGGAAAGCAAAATTACATTTCATCAAAACCTAGCATTACAAGGTATGTGCTTACCATATCCTTTACGTAGGTGTCACACCCCCAAACCAAGGATGGCGGAAACGTCCGGGGGTGGAGGATTTCATGTATAGTATCACAACAACGAGTATAATAGTGCTCAAAGTAAATACAATCATCATAATTATAATTGAAAAAGTTACACCAAAGTATATGTTTACATGATTCAAATCAATTACATTATGATGACAAAATGAACTGTTTGACGACTTATCGTCCCATCCTCAAAACGCTGTTGATTTCTTGTTTCACTAAATTCCTGAGAATACAAGTAGTTTTGAAAAAGTGTTAACACAAAGGTTGGTGAGTTCATAAGTTTTTGAGATAAAGAGTTTGGAAACCGTCCTTTGTAATGTGTTGCGTGTTACCAAGAAAATCCAATATTCTCCTTTATAAAGTTATGTGGTCCTAAATCCCAGAACCAAGAATGAACAAGTATTTTCCATACTTAATGATATAACCGTGGTTTTAAATCGGCATAAAACCCTTTTTGTTTTGAGGGAAACATCCCGTAATAAATGACGTGTAGTCTTAAATACCAAGACCGAAAGTGTACAGTAATATCCGTACTTATTGAGATAGAAAGTGATTTTAAATTGTCATAAAACCCTTTTTGATATGAAAGCGTACAAGTATTTTTCCATACTTAAAGTAATTTATGTGAGCTAAATCGACATAACTCGCTAATTTAAAGTTAGAACCCGTAAATCTTATGATTTGTTAATACCACGTGTGAGCTATCATAACCATACTTGACATAGACGGCCTCGTAATACGACGTTCTTCAGGCGTCGCCGTTAAATGACACTTGTCACCACAGACCTGCCGGTCTAGCTGTTGCAAGCAGCTCATGTGTAGGTTTGTCAAACCCAATATAGATCTATACACAACTATCACGTTCTCCCTACAAGAGACTCTGGTTACAATTTACAAGACTTTTTGACTTTGTTACTTTGGAAGTAACCCGAAGCGAATGTCTCACAAATTTATTCATTAATAGATTTACGTGAACTAGTCTGAAAACCTTTGATAAGTATGTTTGAAAAGTAAATGATACATAAACTATACCTATTATAGTTTATCCAAAACGTTTGTAATGTATAAGAACTCTTTTATGAAAACACATTAGTGCTATGAATCCATTAACTATGCTTATTATAGCTTAATATATGTGTTCTAAATGAATGAATAATCTTATCATGAATAACTAAGTTTCATTTTATGATGATAAAATAACAAGGAAACACAATTAATATTTAGAACTTATTGTTATACACTTTGCTTAACATAATACAAAGTGTTATGAAAGTTATAAGCTGTTAACTAGTTTTTAACCTTTATGCGCTGTTTTAGCAAAGTCATAGAAAATCATACGAAGTTGAAAACTGAATCTGTAAATTCTGAGAGTTCCTAAAATGTGTCTAGTTTACTCAAAATTTTTATCATGATTTTTGGAAGTCTTTAACGTGTGTTAAAATGTCCATATTCACAGACTGGTCCGGATTTGTTCTTGAAATGATAGGCTGTTTTGCAAAAATCACCATAAATTGTTGAAAAACCGTGTGGAGATGTGCAAGTAGTCATTTTAAAGCTAAGAACTGGAACTACTTGCACCTAAAACAGTTTTGAAAACTAAAATGTTTAAGTTGTCCAAAACAGTCCGTGAATGGAGTCCAACTTTTCTGATGAAAGTTGTTAGAAAAGTTTAGTTATGTTCTTGGTGTTTTAACTTGTATCCCCCCCCCCCCCCCCCTAAAAACTTAAGAAAACATGAAAATGTAGGGGTATGAACTCACCTTATATGATTTCAGTGGGTGAATGTTGAAGAAGTGAAGTGTTCAACTCAAGAACACTTGAAGATTTGAGAATCTAACACACAAATGATGGAGTTTGTGTAAGGAATCATTGATTTGAGTGAAAGGGATGGTAATAACCATAAGGAGAGTGATGATACTTACCAAATGAAGTTGGAAAGCTTGAAAAATGACTTGGAAATCTCGAATTTGTATGAGAGAATTTGAGAGAAAAGATGTGTTTGTTCCTTGGGTGGAAATGAGAGAGAAATGAGAGAAATGAAGAGTGAAAGAGGATTTCCAGCTCTTTGAACATGGGTTTGCTGGGAAATGAGTAAGAAGGTACCATGAGGTGACTAGGAGTGGTGGGGAGTACAATGGCTGGTCAAAGGAATGGGCATGGGGTGGTTGTTTGTGTCAAATATTATGGCAAGATCCACACTCCACCTCATGATTTCCCTTAATGAATTTTATTCTTAAATAAATATTTTCATAAAAATATGTTTATATTATGAATATTTAGGGTCTTATATGTTAAAATATGATTATTGGAGAAAATCTCACGTTAAAATAGTTAAAAACGGGCTTAAAATGTTAAAAATATTGAAAATCGGGAAGGGAGAGCTGAAATCCGAAGTTCAGGACAAGGCTGCTGAAGGGTTTCGCTGTTGATGCGGAAGGCTCGTTGCGGTCCGAAGCAAAGCTCGTTGCGGGGCTTGGTTTCGGGTTCGGTGGCTCCGACTTCGTGGCTGCGGTCTTGACGGTTGCGACTCTAGGCTTCGGCTCGGTGGCTGCGGCTGGATGGCTGCGGCTACTCAGGGACCTCAGACTCGGTTTATGTGGCCTCGGTTCCAAGAGGGTTTTGGCCCCTATAGAGAGGCTTCGGCCCTAAGAGGCTAATTTCCAAGGATTCTCCCCGTATCGAGTGGTTTTTCACCAAGTCAAGTGTCAGGATGCCCCAAATGATCAAAATAAATCCAAAAGAGATTTTGAGAGAGATTTCACCTTCTTGGAGAGATTTGGGAGAGATTTCACATACGTGGAGAGATTTAGGAGAGATTTCACATACTTGGAAAGATATCTCATACAAAGAGAGATTTGGGAGAGATTTGACATACGTGGAGAGATTTAGGAGAGATTTCACCTTCTTAGAGAGATTTCTCATATGGAGAGAGATTTAAGAGAGATTTCACATACTTGGAGAGATTTCTCATACAAAGAGAGATTTGCGAGAGATTTGACATACGTGGAGAGATTTACAGAGATTTCACATACTTGGAGAGATTTCTCATACAAAGAGAGATTTGGGAGAGATTTGACATACGTGGAGAGATTTCACCTTCTTGGAGAGATTTCTCATATAGAGAGAGATTTAGGAGAGATTTCACATACTTGGAGAGATTTCTCATACAAAGAGAGATTTAGGAGAGATTTGACATACGTGGAGAGATTTAGGAGAGATTTCACCTTCTTGGAGAGATTTCTCATATGGAGAGAGATTTAGGAGAGATTCCTCATTCTTTGAGAGATTTGGGAGAGATTCTTGATAAAGAGAGATGGAGTGAAAACGATTGAGAGAGGTTTCATGTATGACATTTGTGAGTGTTTGGCTCCGCAACGCAAGGTCCGAAAGCCCCATTAAGCCATGTTTAAGGATCTTACACACTCCCAATGAGTATGCAACATTGTTTTATCGGTTTGGTTCGTGACTTACCACATTTTTAGGTTAAGGAAATCTTGATGTACGGATTTTCAATTTATGATCTCTCATTAGAATAGCGAGTTCTATAGTAATTACCTAAAGTAAGCCTTAGTACCCACGTGCTAATTGGGTAGACCGGTTTGACTTGTTGACTTTAGTTGACTTTGACTTGACCGGAAATTGACGGTTGTCACAGTAGGTAAGTGGTTGGGTGTAGCGTGGATGTAAAGACCACAATGTGAGCACCATTTTCCTCGACACACCCTTAAATCTGATGAACTATTTTGTTGGACTACAATAAGAATGCACGATTGAAGAAGATGGGATGATCAAAAGGTTTTGTTGGAGAAAGAGATAGAGTGTAAAGTCATTGTCTGAAACTAAACTTTGCCACCTTAATGGATATAACTATTAATTTATATGTTTACAAAATGTCCTTTAGAGTAAAATGACATAAATACCCTCATGTGCAAGTCACATGGGGGCAGCTTAACGTTGGAATGGACGGACATCCAACATGTAACATACGGATTTTTAGAGGTATATTGGTGTGGGTTAATCTTGTGATTAAAGGAGAGACTCGACGAGTTGAGGGTCCAACTCGCCGAGTCGAGTCGGGTTCTCCCGTGGATTTAATGAGTGGACTCGACGAGTCCGAGGAGAGGGACTCGCCGAGTAGATGCTGGGCAGAGAAACCCTAATCTTCGGGGTTTGGGACCTATTTAAAGGCACTTATAGCCTCCTTGGCCCCTTCCCAACAGTGTCTTTGTCCCTTGAGAGAAACCCTAGAGTTATTTATGAGCTAGAGAGGAAAAAGGCTTCTTAGAGGTCATTTCTTTGAGAAGAAGATCAAGGGAGTTGCAAGGATCTCAGAGGAGAGTTGGTGGATCAGTCTCATCTTCATTTCAAGCTTCAGATCTGGTATAACTCTTGCCTCCATTGTGTTTGAGTAGATTTCCTTAGTTGTAAAGTTGGGCTTGCATCCATATTGATGGGGTTTTGGGTGCATCCAAACCCTCTTCTTGAGTCAATTGTAGATCTGGACCCTGTGAGGTCCATAGATCCAGAAAGTAGGCAGCCTTGAGTGAGTAACAATATAGAAGCTGCATAGCTTTGAAGCTATGTAGCTTCAATGGAGTCAAAATGGTGTATATATCAAAATACACTATGCATGCGCCTCAAGTTCAGACCTTTGCATGACCCTTGGGTAGTAGGAGGTTAGATCTATGAGTTTGGGTTGCAGATTTGACCCCAAATGGCTGAATGAGAAATCTGTGGGAGCCAACTCGCCGAGTCCATGGGTGACTCGACGAGTCGTAGCGCGTTTGACCGAGTAGTCTTGACCCAATATTGGCTTGTCGAGTTGGGATTCAACTCGACGAGCTGAGTGAGTCCTAGGTAGAGTTCAGTTGATGCGAGGGGACTTGACGAGTCGCATGGGTGCACTCGACGAGTAGGATCAAATGTGGACTTTGACTTGAGCTTGACTTCTGTTGACTTTAGGGTTTTGGTCAACATAAGTAATAGAGGCCTTGGAAGGGTAAAATGGTCTTTTACCCACCTTAGAGAGTTAGAAAGAGAAGGAACCGCCTTCGACTATCTGAGTCGCGGAAAAGATTTATTATAAGAGATATTCATCCTATGTGTTAGGCGGTGGTGAGTTCGAGATTCAAGTGTGAGGATAGCTGCTTTCGGCTTGCCAGGTGAGTCTTCTTACTATACTTTACCTAGAGTGGTAATTAGAGTTATATGACAGAGTATCTTGTATGTTATTTATGTGATTGTGATACACTGCATTATTTTCTATGTGATTCATGCCGTGTATGTTCTAGAGTTTACAGAGTTAGAACCGGAAGGTTCACAGATTCAGAACCAGAAGGTTCACAGAGTTAGGACCAGAGGGTCCACAGAGTTAGGATCGGATGGTCCACAGAGTTATAGCCTCGAGTGGCTAATATGTGCTATATGTTGTATTTTGGGGAACACACTAAGCTTCATGCTTACCGTGTTATGTGTTATGTGTTTCAGGTTTTCCTCTCAGAATCGCGGGACGACACCGACTTGATTGTACACACCAGAGAAAAAGTTATGAGGATCTTGGAGTATTAATGGAGTTGCGCTTTGTAATTGAATAAAAGAGATTTTTATACGATTTGTTATGAAGAGTATGCATTTTAAAATTGAAAAATTGTTTTAAATTTTCACGTTGTTACAGGTTGGTATCAGAGCCTTGGTTTAAGGGATTCGGATCTACCTTCGCGTATATCTGGACTCAAACTGAGGAAATGAGGAAAATTTTCAAAATAAATGATTTTTCTATAACGAGTAAGAGTTTCTAGGAGAAAGCGGGAAGGAGTAGTATGTACAATCAGCCAGAGCCCGAACGGTGATTTCACAAAATACCATTACTTTTGTGTTATGAAATATGTTATGAGATATTATGCATGCTAGAGATAGGCTAGGTATTTCATATTTTAGGACTAGAGTGGCTTGATTTATGATACCTTAGCCTAGGAGTTGCTGTTATGTGTGTTGCACTTTCGAGTATGTGCTGAGTAAGAGTATCCAACAGGAATCCTATGTAGAGAGGGATTTGGGTAGAGGAGTAATCTAGGAGAGATACCTAGATGAACATTTGTGAAGCCTACCGAGAGAGTAGCTTGATACCCGCGGGGGTAGAGTTGCAGAGTTCGGTGATATCTTTTGAGTATGAGTAGAGCTAGTGGAGTTATCACCTAGAGCGGGATATACGTATTTATTCGACGCCCGAATGTTGCTTGCTTCACGCTTTGTGGAACTCCTGATGATGGAAGTCAGCTACCAAGTGAATGTGACGATATTCAGAAGGTAGATGACTAGCATCATAAGGAGTTTCTCAGCAGATGACGGCGGAGAATTGTGAGAACCTAGGAAGAGCCTAGGAGGTGACCTTAGTCAGAAGAGTACGCTGGCAGAGTAGAGCTTTTCGCTGGGAAGCGAGTACACATATGGGGATTGGTGATTGAGAGGGTCGAGCAGCTACTCAAGGAATCTGGAATGGTCCGTGTAAAGAGTATGGGTAGATGTGGCAGGTAGTATAGGCCCGTACTACTGAAAGCAGAGGACCCATACTCGGTACAGGGAGTATTCCAGACATACTCAGTAGCAGATCGAGAGGTGATGTCATGGTTCGGGTACCATGATCAGTAGCAGATCGAGAGGTGATGTCATGGTTCGGGTACCATGATCGGTAGCAGATCGAGAGGTGATTTCATGGTTTGGGTACCATGATCGGTAGCAGAGCGAGAGGTGATGTCGTGGTTCGAGTACCATGCTTCATAGCAGATAGTGTTTGTGCTTTTTCCAGTTATCCTGTCGTGTTTGGGTTATTCTATGATCGGATGCGATAGAATATGGGATCAGAGGTCCATGTCGAACGAGTTTCAACAGAGCATACCTTGAGAAGAGATTTGAGTTGATTTCCGAGGGGTTTTTAGTGAGATGTCAGTTAGAGTCGCAAGACTCAACTATGAGTAGAGATGGTATTATATGAAGGATTGCGGCATTAGTTGAGAAATCAGCCGATAGTGGAGACGTCACCTTCTGTGATATGAGTGTTGCTATTCCCGTTTCCTGTGGGAAACATGATAAGTGTCGAGATCTTCACTTTTGAGCATGGGGGTAAGTCCTGTGGGGTAGCATTGATGGCGATCTTCCACCGTAGTATTTGGCAGTATATCTGCCGCGAGGTAATGATATAGCATGAGCAGGCTGTCGGTGGGAACTAAGATGGTCAAGGACCAGGACACACCCTACTCGAGTATAGTAGGGCACGTGTTACTTGTATCAACGGATGATCAAGATGAGTATATCGAGGTGGTGGCTTTTTGTCTATGACGGGTATCGAGAGTGGAAGTGGAGTCTCTGCTCTTATGATGAGTGATGTGATAGAGCGTTGGTTGAGGAATCGAGGATGAAGAGAATGATAGTTCATTATTTCCAGTCTAAGAGTCAGAGTAATACTGGACTGTTGGGGAGGTCCGGTGATAGGAGGGTGTGAGTTTCGGAATGATTAGAGGCAGTCATGATGGGAAGTTCTGAGGATTTCATCTGAGCGTGGGGTTATTTGGGGTTGCTTGATCTCTGTCGGGAGATCATCGAGCGTGCGTAGCACCTTCCAGGAGTAGGTGTGATGTTGCAGGTAGGAACAGTCTATGGGATAGATTGTTGGTGCGTCAAATGATGATGGTTCAAACCCTGAGTGGGGGAGAGTCGGGTATCCTATTGAGAGAATCATAGGTTGGTTCAAGGAGCGGTTAGAGAACTTGATATAGAGACCTGTGGTACAGATTCATAATACCAACGTTATTGGTGGTTAAGGTGGGGTGCAGAGTAAGTTTATGCAGGAGGCTCGTGTTCATGAAAGGATGAGTGTCTCCATGGCCAGTGGCCGTTGGTCAGGGAACTTGTAGTGGTTAGAAATTCTTCGAGGTGGTTTGGCTTGTAAGGTTAGTTCGGCGGTCGGGAAATTCTGGTCCGATGTATGGGCTGTTATATGTAGTTTGGGAAGAGCAGATGTGAAATTAGACGGCCAACCTCAGGGTTGGTCAGTGTATTCCTGCATGAGTTTTGAGCAATCGAACAGGGAGTTTCAGATGGTTGTCATCATGTTCCGAGTCATGGTCGATTCATCAGTGTTTCATTTGAGAGTTGGGATACTCCGAAGTTGCGTGTTGTGTGAAATGAAGGATAGTTATGACATCCTGATGGAATGCTTTGAGGTATCCGTGTATGATGCCGTAAGTATGGGATCGGTGATTTAGGTAGTACATCGTGATGTTCTGCGATGGTGTTCCGAGGTATCCGAGTATGATGCCCTGAATTCTGAATTATTTTTAGAGTCGTGAGTTTGAGGCGGCAAGTGGTGAATCAAGTATCTACGGTTCCAGTGGGAGCCCTTCGGGTATTGACATCAAGAGGGATCATTTAAGAAGGTGGAATGCATCAGGGAAAGGTGTTTTGTTATGGCGGTCGTCGTCGGATACTATGATGAGTAATTTGGATGAGTGTGGGTACCTATCTATGTTAGTCCGCGGAGCATGAGTTAGAGGACGCAGTGTGGTGTTAACGTGAGTATGAGAATGTGGGATGATAAGAGAGAGTGTTGCTAGTCAGCGAGAGGGTGTTGTGATACTGCGGAGAGCCGTAGTAGTCACTAGTCAGTGAGGGGGTGTTGTGATATTGCGGAGAGCCGTAGTAGTCACTAGTCAGTGAGGGGGGGGGGGGTGTTGTGATACTGCGGAGAGCCATAATACTCACTAGTCAGTGAGGAGGGTGTTGTGATACTGCGGAGAGCTGTAGTACTCACTAGTCAACAAGAGGGTGTTGTGATATTGCGGGGAGCCGTAATACTCACTAGTTAGTGAGAGGGTGTTGTGATATTGCGGAGAGTCGTAGTACTCACTAGTCAACAAGATGGTGTTGTGATACTGCGGGGAGTCGTAGTACTCACTAGTTAGCGAGATGGTGTTGTGATATTGCGGGGAGCCGTAGTACTCACTATTCAGCAAGAGGGTGTTGTGATACTGCGGGGAGCCGTAGTACTCACTAGTCAGCGAGAGGGTGTTGTGATACTGCAGGGAGCCGTAGTACTCACTAGTCAGCGAGAGGGTGTTGTGATATTGCGGGGAGTCGTAGTATTCACTAGACAGCAAGAGGGTATCATGGCACTACAGGAAGCCGTATTATTTGCAAGTCAGAGCGTGACACAGAGGAGTGTTAGGCTTGGGTAGCCTTATTTTTGAGTTCTTGAGGACCTGGTGGTCGGACCAGGAGCGAGATTGTGGTCTCCTCGATGATCGGGAATCATTATAATCTGATTAAGGTGTAGACATCGCAATCCGAAGGAATTGGATAAGTGAAGTACGCATGGGTTGCAGGTCACGAGTCATGAGTTGAGTGGGTCATTGGGACAAGTAGTTCCAACTTCGGGTCGGACCAAAATCTCGAGTTGAGTTGAGTCATGGTGGTGTGTTGGATAGACGAGATGAGATTCTGGAATCGAAGGTGGGTTCCATATGAGGGGTATTGTTATTCAGCTAATGTCTTAGACCTGTGTAGGTCAACACTCGGGTACGGGAGGTACCGCGAGACGCATGTATCTAGGGAGTGGTGTTCGACAGAAGTCGAGGATGAAACGATTTAGTGGGTTTGTGGTATTCATTGGGGTAAAGAGAGCTTCGTGACTTGTGTGTCACTAGGCCGAGATTGTTGTCGTGAGAAGGAAGTCGGTGAGTCATTTCGGGGCATGTTATGGGTGACCTTTGGAGGTTCAACTGTGAAGTCAAGAGTTGACTTAGTGCCAGTATTGAAAAGGGATATGAGAAACGAAGTTGGGGCTTTCGAATGTGATGTCTGAAGACACTTCTGAGCAAGTATGGTTTTTCCCTTGTGTCTGAAGGCAGAGTGTTAAGGATTCTATGTCGGATGGGTGCTGATAGCAGTTTAGTGGATGAGCCCTAGTGAGGTGTGGACCCTTCCGTTTCTTGAGGCATGATTCAGATCTTTTAGCATGTTGGTATGAGTGAGCGATATTCGATCGTTGGATTCGGTCTTGTGAGAATCAGAGGATCAGTGGGTTATCAAGGTTGACATTCGACGAGCGAATATCATGGTGATCGCTAGAGTAGGTGGTCTGGCGGCGAGTTAGGCCACTAGAGTTTCCAGATATTGGGAAAGAGTATATTAGCGGCCGAAGAGTTGGTTTAGTTTTGGGACTTGGGAGTTTCTGTGTGGTTTCAGGTGTCCAATGAGAAATTTATCCGTGTAGTATGAGATCCTTCCGGTGGTGTCTTTCGTGTTGATGAACTTTGTGTGGTTACAGAGTGATTTCGAGGGCGAAATCTAATTCAAGTGGGGGAGAATTGTAACATCCGGATTTTTAGAGGTATATTGGTGTGTGTTAATCTTGTGATTAAAGGAGAGACTCCACGAGTTGAGGGTCCAAATCACCGAGTCGAGTCGGGTTCTCCCGTGGATTTAATGAGTGGACTCGACGAGTCCGAGGAGAGGGACATGCCGATTAGGTGCTGGGCAGAGAAACCCTAATCTTCGGGGTTTGGGACCTATTTAAAGGCACTTATAGCCTCCTTGGCCCCTTCCCAACAATGTCTTTGTCCCTTGAGAGAAACCCTAGAGTTATTTATGAGCTAGAGAGGAAAAAGGCTTCTTAAAGGTCATTTCTTTGAGAAGAAGATCAAGGGAGTTGCAAGGATCTCAGAGGAGAGTTGGTGGATCAGTCTCATCTTCATTTCAAGCTTCAGATCTGGTACAACTCTTGCCTCCATTGTGTTTGAGTAGATTTCCTTAGTTGTAAAGTTGGGCTTGCATCCATATTGATGGGGTTTTGGGTGCATCCAAACCCTCTTCTTGAGTCAATTGTAGATCTGGACCCTGTGAGGTCCATAGATCCAGAAAGTAGGCAGCCTTGAGTGAGTAACCTTGGAGCTTTGAAGCTATGGAGCTTCAATGGAGTCAAAATGGTGTATATATCAAAATACACTATGCATGCGCCTCAAGTTCAGACCTTTGCATGACCCTTGGGTAGTAGGAGGTTAGATCTATGAGTTTGGGTTGCAGATTTGACCCCAAATGGCTGAATGAGAAATCTGTGGGAGCCAACTCGCCGAGTCCATGGGTGACTCGACGAGTCGTAGCGCGTTTGACCGAGTAGTCTTGACCCAATATTGGCTTGTCGAGTTGGGATTCAACTCGACGAGCTGAGTGAGTCCTAGGTAGAGTTCAGTTGATGCGAGGGGACTTGACGAGTCGCATGGGTGCACTCGACGAGTAGGATCAAATGTGGACTTTGACTTGAGCTTGACTTCTGTTGACTTTAGGGTTTTGGTCAACATAAGTAATAGAGGCCTTGGAAGGGTAAAATGGTCTTTTACCCACCTTAGAGAGTTAGAAAGAGAAGGAACCGCCTTCGAGTATCTGAGTCTTGGAAAAGAGTTATTATAAGAGATATTCATCTTATGTGTTAGGCGGTGGTGAGTTCGAGATTCAAGTGTAAGGATAGCTGCTTTCGGCTTGCCAGGTGAGTCTTCTCACTATACTTTACCTAGAGTGGTAATTAGAGTTATATGACAGAGTATCTTGTATGTTATTTATGTGATTGTGATACACTACATTATTTCTATGTGATCCATGTCGTGTATGTTCCAGAGTTTACAGAGTTAGAACTGGAAGGTTCACAGAGTTAGGACCAGAGGGTCCACAGAGTTAGGACCGGATGGTCCACAGAGTTATAGCCTCGAGTGGCTAATATGTGTTATATATGGTATTTTGGGAACTCATTAAGCTTCGTGCTTACCGTGTTATGTGTTATGTGTTTCAGGTTTTCCTCTCAGAATCGCGGGACGACGCTGACTTGATTGTACACACCAGAGAAAGAGTTATGAGGATCCTGGTATATTAATGGAGTTGCGCTTTGTAATTGAATAAAAGAGATTTTTATACGATTTGTTATGAAGAGTATGCATTTTAAAAATAAAAAATTGTTTTAAATTTTCATGTTGTTACACAACTCGGGGACCAAACGCGTGCAACTTATGGTCCGTAGGTACTATTTCAGGGAAAAAAGTATCGTAGGGACTACATTAGGGAAAAATCCAAAACCTGAAGGACCATTCGGGTAATTTGTTCCATATAATATTATGTGCATCTTCCAATATATTCTATTATATTATTCTGTCACTCTTTTTTCTTGTACATTGGTTTGATCCCACTTTCATTTGAAAATAACATTCAAAACTACGCACATTTTTTCTTCATTCATCTCACCCTGCAATCTTCACTCAAGTGGGGAAATGGTAATATCTTCTTATTGTTTTCTTATGTGAAATTTGATTCGATTCTTTTTATATTATGCATATTATATCCATATATTTTGCTTTAAGTTTATTGTAGGAGGAAGTAGAGCACGAGATACATGTGTGGGAAGGCTATGTAAATTATAGGTTCATACATGCACAAAGAGATCGCCATAGTGGCGTGCGTGCCTCTTTGTTTGTTTTGGTTACAAAGTTCTTACTTCTTAGTTTTCTAAAAGACAAACTTTTTTCAAATTTTAGCATGTTTCTATAATTTTATATAATTCACATTAATTTCAAAGTTAAATATGAGCCATTTGACATAAAAGTCAAGTTGCACTTGCACATTCTTTTTTCTTACATTAGCATATTCAAAAAGATTATGGATTTGTCTAACATCTTATCTCTTGTATTGTGTTATATATATATATATATATATATATATATATATATATATATATATATATATATATATATATATATATATATATATATATATATATATATATATATATATAGGTTCAGGTTCATTTGAGACCATTCTAATTTTGTGAGACCGTGAGACCAAATCTAAAAATAATTTTAAAATGCAAAATAAATGAAAAAAATCCAAAAATTCTTTTTTTAAATGTTATTTTCGGAACTTGAATTAACTAAAAAAAATATTAAAAAAATATAAAAAAAATAAAAAAAAATAAAAAAAAATCCGTTTTTTTTTTTTGAAAAATACGTGAAATATTCTAAATAGAATATTTCACTGACATATTCTAAAAAATAATTTTAAAATGCAAAATAAATGGAAAAATCTAAAAATTCTTTTTTTAAATATTATTTTCGGAACTTGAATTAACTAAAAAAAATAAAAATAAAATAAAATAAAATAAAAAAAAAATTTTTTTTTTTTTGAAAAATACGTGAAATATTCTAAATA
The DNA here is from genome assembly GCF_002870075.4 of Lactuca sativa. NCBI lineage: Eukaryota > Viridiplantae > Streptophyta > Magnoliopsida > Asterales > Asteraceae > Lactuca > Lactuca sativa. The sequence goes on from NC_056626.2 coordinate 15,208,118, forward strand.
GAATATTACACTGTACATATTCTAAAAATAATTTTAAAATGCAAAATAAATGGAAAAATCAAAAAATTCTTTTTTTAAATATTATTTTCGGAACATGAATTAACTAAAAAAAATAAAAAAAAAATAAAAAAAAATAAACAAATGCGTCTCACGGTCTCACAAAATATAAGTGGTCTCAAATGAACCTAACCCTATATATATATATATATATATATATATATATATATATATATATATATATATATATATATATATATATATATATAGCTGTTGAAATTCTCGAAAATTTGGCCTTTTTGGCAAATGCAAGCAATATGGTGTTATATCTGTCAAAGTATATGCATCTTTCTCCATCAAGATCCGCCATTGATTTCACAAACTTTATGGCCACCGCATTTCTCCTTGCACTCCTTAGTGGCTTTTTATCAAATGCTTTCTTTACTAGCTACTACATTTACTTGATGAGCGAAGACGTCGAGTTTTTAGTACTTTTAAATTTATTTCATTGATCACTCTTCTTACAACAATTTCTTATATAATATTACACTTTTCTATATCAAGAAACCGATTTTCAAACAATAGAGATGTGTTCGGCAAAACTAAGCTGGTAGCCGGTAGTTGGAAAGTGAACCTATAGATTTTATTTGTATATCTGTTCGGAAAAAAGTAGTTGTAAACTTTTAAAACAATTAAAAATACATAAAAGGATATCTTTGGAAAATATAAAATAGAAACATAATTAAAAAAATGGTAATTGAGTCGATTTGCAAAAATATAGAAGTCTTTGTTATATACTATTTGAAGTAGCTTTCGGGTTTGAAGTTTTTTATTTAAAGTAAAAGCTAAAAGGTCTTACTGTCAAATAAAGTGTTTTGTTTTAGAGCTTTTTCTTAACAGCTAAAAACAAGAAGCCCCTGGAAGTTGGTTTTCATATTATTATTTTCAAATAGCTCATCCAAAAGTCCAAACTTATATTTTGCTTTCAAACAATATACAGGAATTAACTAGTTAATTATACAGGGTTTGATAATTCTAACATTCCTACCTCAAACGCCCACCATGTGACACATCCAAAACCCTTCCTTGCATACAAGTTCATGGTGGAAAAGCCTCCATGTTGTTCTTAGGTCTCTACCTTGTGGCTATTGGTGTCGAGGGTATAAAGGGATCATTGCCAGCACTAGGAGCCGAACAATTTGACGAAAATACCCCCAAAGGAAGGAAGCAAAGATCAACCTTTTTCAATTATTTCATACAGTATTTTGTTTATCATGTGGTGGTCTAATTGTTGTCACCTTGGTGTTATAGATCGAAGATAATGTAGGGTGGCAATGGGGTTTTGGCATTACAACCGTACCCAATGGAACCCCTCTTGCAACCATGTTTAAGGTAATAACTCGATACACTAGCTATGAGTTTGTATTCGCGTTTGAAGACTGATTGTGGCATTTCATCGAACAGGTGGTGTGCGCAGCATCTGTAAATGTTTCTAAGGTCGCCAACTCCTATGAGCAGCAGACGAAAGAGAATGAGACAGACAGAGCAAGACTTTCAAACACCCTCGAGTGGTTAAACCGCGCGGTTGAAAACAAACCAGCCAATAGATTGGCTCTATTCAAGAGGTAGAAGATGTCAAGATCATGCTGCAAATTCTTCCTATATTTTGCACCATTATACTTAATTGCTGTTTAGCTCAACTCTCTACGTTCTCCGTCCAACAAGCCGCGACAATGAACACGATGCTTGGCTCGTTCAAAGTCCCACCTGCGTCGCTACCTGTTTTCCCAATCGTCTTCTTGATGATCATGACACCACTCTACGATCATATTATAATCCCATTTGCACGAAAATGGAAAAAATCTGAGATGGGCGTGTCTCATCTCCAAAGAATTGGCTTGGGTCTATGTTTCTCCATTTTGGCCATAGCTGTCGCAGCTCTAGTCGAGCTCAAACGCAAGAAAGTTTCCAAAGTTGCGATGGTGGCACTACTGCCTATTTCGTTCCTGTGGATTTCGTTTCAGTATTTGTTTTTGGGATCTGCTGATCTTTTCGTGTTGGCAGGATTGATGGAGTTTTCGTTTACAGAAGCGCCCGTTAGAATGAGATCTTTGGCTACTTCGTTTTCTTGGGCGTCTTTGTCCATGGGTTATTTTCTTAGTGGCGTGATCGTCTCGGTTGTTAATGGTGTTACTGGCGCCAGATACCACCGGCAGCCATGGTTCTCCGGTGAGAACTTGAATAACTATCATCTTGACAGGTTTTACTGGTTATTATGTGTTTTGAGTTTCTTGAATTTGGAAACTATCTTTTTTGGGCGAATCGTTACAAGTACAAATCAATATCAGGAAACATTTAAAATCATATGAATTTCTACTCAATGATATTTAATTTTCAAAATTCTCATGAATTCGTTTAATTAACAAAACAAATCAATCGTTTATGTGTTAGTATAATTGTCTTTGACTCTTTACCAACACTTTGTTTTTAATGTAATCGGCTCTATCATAATTGTTTATTGAATTAGATATGACTGGTGAGAAGATTGGCTCTATAATACTTGTTACTAGTGAGAAGAGTGACTTGAGTTATGAAACTTTGCAGTTTGATTTTGCTGATAAAAATAATAATATAGTGATATTATCATATTATCATATTGCCAATTTGCTATATCTTATGTCGGATAAAATGTATTTATTTATTTGATAAAATATGTTAACAGAGATATTGAATAATTATAAAAAATATACAAAATATGGAAAATAAAAATTGGATGCAAAGATCATCAAGGGAGTCGGGAAGGGGACGGTTGCGACTTGCAAGCTTAGAAGGGTGTGTTCGATGAAGGAAGTTATATATAGTATCAAGGCAAATTGCAAAAATTTGAAAGAAACACATATGGACCGAATCAACTATTAATCTCTTATGTGAGTCATAAGCTTTGCTTATCCATGACTGACTGAGTCAGAAAAAAATGTCTGATCAAACTCAACCGAAATCAAACAATCCCTAAAATATCTCTAAAATCTTATAAAAAATGTCTGACAAGACTATCTTAGCCGTTCATTTATATCTTAGTTTTCCGAATCAAAGTTTCAAATTTTAAAGACAATTTTGCATTAAATGTTATGGTTTCCTATTTTCTTTTTGTTGCTTGGGTTTCTTAAGCTAGTATGTCAAAATATAACTTTAGCTATAAATGATAATGACACATAATACTGGGAAACAAAATGGCTTCTACAAATAGTAATTTTTTTTAACCTTGGAAATTATTCTCCATTCACATTACTTTCTAAGGATATGTATCTACTTGGAATTTGATCGGAACAAAACAAAATAGAAAACCAATCAACCCGATAATTAAATCGATTTATACCATTCCGGTGTTAATTTATATAGAAGATACGGGTTTTATTTGCTTTTATTTTGAACCAAGTTAAGAGTACGATTTTGAAAAACCGAAAACCAATTATTAACACAAAACAAATTGAAATCACGTTAAAGTTTGATTAATTAGGATAGAGAAACTAATTTCAAAACTAATTAGTATATTTTCATCAACTTCACTTAGAACACCAAAGAATTCAAAATGAAAACAAAAAGAATTTTCCAAAACTAATTCGATTGTAAATTGACCCAAACAGATTGACCTGGTACCCCATCGTGTACCACAAACAGCATATAATACCCCGGCGGTGCAACATTTGGTGATGAAGGCGCACGTACCGTAGCCCTATACCCAAACACAGAATACTGTTCCAAGGAAGCCACGTGTAAAAATAACACCCGTTGATTCATCGCGAATGAGTGAGTCGCAAATGAGGGTGCAACCAACGATACGATGACCCTTAGATCTAAACCAGTCAAGGACATAGTCAACGTTATGGTGAAATATTGACCGTAGATTATACCCTCATCGATACCATATTCAACGGACAAGATTGAAGGCCTGTAATAAGCGAATCTCCCGTCCATGTACGGCGGCGAAAAGGCCTCCAAGCTCAAATCAGTTGGGTAGTTTCCGGTGAACTCGTATGACACGTGTGGGTTACTTCCACCCACTAAGATTCTGCCATCTGGAAGTAACGTGGCTGCTGAGTGGTACATCCTGGGTCTTTTGGTGGGGGTGAGCACAGTGAATAGTCTCTTTCTTGGCTCGTAAAGAATCGGGTGCAAAACCGGTTCAACCGCGTTCTCCCAACCGGCGGTACCTCTCGCCGCTCCGTTAATGATGATGATGTCGCCGGTCGGTAAAACGATCATATCCGGCATTACCCGGCGGAGGGGCATCATCTCCATGGTCCAACTGGGCTGAGGAGCATTGAGGTCCATACGTCCGCAGGTTCTTGCAGCTGCCATGTACACACCTTGCTCCGCCATCGGAAACGACCCTCCTCTTGCGCCGCCGCAAATCATAACCTCTACAGGCGGCGATCGGACATTTTCGTTGAGCGAAATCGGTAACAAAACTGACGAACCGGTTGATGGGTACGATCTTTTTTCTCCGGGAATCGGCGGAAACTCGCGAACGACTCGGCCGTGCACGTAATCCAAGGATATTGAACGTTGATTCGCAAAGATGAACAGATTTCCGTCCGGCAAGAGGTGAAGAAACGGATACAGATTGTTCTCTTCTTGAAAATCTGTTGTTTCTATCAAGAACGTGAGATTAAACAAATTTAAAGAAGAAGACCCAATTGGGTTTCTTGGATAAAACTCATAGCTGTAAGCTCTCCGGCCACCGACGATGATAATGTTGCCATCGGGGAGAATATGATTTGACGCATACCAACGTTGAACTGTTAAATTCCTTTCCAATTCAACCCAATCACAAGAATTATCTCGGCATGGAGTGAAGAGACGTATTTTGTGGTCGCCGGCGTGGTAGCCTCCTGTTTGCACAAGTGTGCCGCTGGGATCGACGGAGCCTGATGAACACCATATATCGGTTTGTACAGTAAGTGGTCGGAATGTATTTGAAGGAACGTCGTAGAGGATGGAGTGAGCGGTGCAATCAGGTCTAACCACTTCGTCGTTGATCCGGCAAGTTTCTCCGAACGGGAGACTGAGATTTGATGGTCCAAAATCGGTCCGGTCAAAGATAACGACTTTGTTATTGTGTAGAAGCTGCATGTGCATGGCAGAAATCCCTATACTTCTTTGCAGAAGAACCCAATTTCCCAACGGTTTTTTGGGTTCAATCGCTCTTCTAATTTTGGGTGGCAAGAAACGGTCATCGCGTCCGCTGACAATGATCTGTGTAGGCCCTGCAGCCGGCATGGGTGGTGTAGCCAGTATCGCCGGTGTTGGCTGCGTAGGCACTGCTGTGGACGGTGTAGGCGCCATTATCGGCGTTGTAGACTGTGTGGGAGGCGGTGTAGGCGGTGGTATGGGCGGTGTAGGCAGCGTGGGTGGTGTTGGGGGTATAGGCGGAGGAGGGGGTGGCGTATGAGTATGAGTATGGCCTCGGTGGTGTCGATGGAGATGAAAATGATGATGGTGGTGGCGGTGGTGATGATGGTGATCGGCGAGACAAAGATGGAGGAGAGAGAAACTAGTAATGAGCAAGAAGAAAGATTGATTCTTGAACAATATTGCCGCCATTTATAACTTGTAATAAGATTTTCTTGGGTGTTCTTGGGACCCTTCAATCGGCTTTATAATCTTTGGGAGGTAATTAAAGGACTCCGGAGGGTTTTAGGGTTTATGTAACTGTGCGTGTGTGTATATATATACCCCTTTATTTTCAACATGATAATTAATCAGAACAGATTTTACAAAAGATCCGATCAATAATTACTTTTTTGTTATCGTAAAAATAAATATAAAATATTCAACTATATTAGGCAAAATGTGTGGATCATTACATTACTGGAGCCAAATCTCGAAAGAAAGCTTATTAACGGCTAATATAATATAAAGTTAAGTTCATCATGATATAAAAGCTTAGCGGTATTATCAAAATTCTCAGAAAGATTAATAATTAATCGTGCTAAATATATAAAATTTAAACATTTTTTGATCTAGAACAATTTATATTTATAATTATAAAAATAAAATAAAAAATGAGCACACCAGCTCATGACTCAGAACGTATATATAGGAACTTCACGTCTTAAATGTAAATTTATGAAGAGATCAGTAATAATTAAAATAAAAAGTACATTTTTGGAAATAATGTAACTATCCAAGCTAAGTTAAATAATTAATATTTATGGGAATTAAATCAAACCCAATTTGAATATATGGAAAGTAAACTTTGCCGTCTTGGGCTTGGTATGCAATCATGAAGCATACAAATCCGGCCTGCCCTTCTGGTAGCCCAATTGTGGTATCTAGAATTGTCATCATTTTGTTACATTTTAACATTTATGATTGGATATTAAGCACTAAATTAAGGATTGAAAATTTGGTCTCTATAATAGACATACTATGTGCAACTTTCATCAAATTCCATATCGATTTGTCAAATCTGAGCAGCATACTAATTACTAAACGACGGTGATCTAAAATAATCACAACTATACTAATGTAATAAACAAAAATAGAGTGGCAATTGATGATGTTTGATTTTGCCTTGGTGATTCGATCTTGGAGGGCAAGTGTAACAACGTAAATTTCAAAACAATTTTTCGCATTATATAAAAACACAAATCATTTAATATTCATAAAAACATTAGTGTTTGAAACTCAATCCATGCTATATAAAAATTCCCAAGATCTGATAACATAAAATCTCGTGTGTGTACTGATCAAGCCGGCGCCTTCCCACGGTCATCACTAGTACCTGAAACAAATAACACCAACACTGTAAGCACAAAGCTTAGTGAGTTCCCAAAAATACCACACATAACACATATTAGCCACTCGAGGCTATAACTCTGTGGGTCCGTGGACCCTACTCTGTAAACTCTCTGGTTCTAACTCTGTGAACCTTCCGGTTCCAACTCTATAAACATGCACAACATAAATCACATAGAAATAATGCAGTACAACACATAACATACAAATACTCTGTCACATAACTCTGGTTACCTACTCAAGGTAAAGTATAGTGAGAAGACTCACCTCGTGTATCTCGCTAACTCGCAAATCCCGGAAATCACTCGCGCTCGATCCCCCGAGTTATAATCCTCCTATAACACAATATATCTCTAATTAACACTTTCACAACTAAGGTTGACTACCCCTATCAAGTCAACACTTGTCAACTCTAGTCAACAGTCAACTTTGACTGGACTCGGCGAGTGCACTAGAGCGACTCGGCGAGTCTATACGTGTTCACTGACTCCCTAGGATCCTCTCTTGACACGTCGAGTATTTCCCTAACTCGACGAGTTCCACCTGGCATGAATCGCGGGGCCACCACGACTCAACTCGCCGAGTCTCAAGAACAACTCGGTGAGTTCAGGCTCGACTCAGCCCCCATAATGACTCTCTCTGACTCACTGGGTCAACCCCCAACCCGGCGAGTCCACTCGCTGACACTTTACGTGAAACCCCGACCCTACTCGCCGAGTCTCAAGAACAACTCAGCGAGTTCATGCCATGCACAAACTCTATTGACCTTCTGAGGCCAGATCTGCTTTCCCAAACCATAGATCTAGCCTCCCTAATCATGAATGTCACATAAAGTTTGGAACTTGATGCTTGCATAACCCTCACAAGGCATCAAAAGATGATTTGGTCCCAAAAATGACCACCTAGGTCTAATAACTCCATAATATCCCAAAAAGCCCCAAGGGTTTAGGTCTCTGGACCTCTTTGAGTCCAGATCCAAGGCACAAACTCGAAGAGGGACCAAATGCTTCACATAATCATTCCTCAAAGGGGTTATAAAACCCTAACTCTAAAGATCAACCCTAAAGCTGAAGGAGATTCGAACCATTACCTCAAAATGAAGCCTTTGGACTCTGGATCTACTAGAATCTCACCTCCTCCTTGCTCTTGCCACCTTCTTCTTGCTAAACAAGAAATACAAAGGCTCAAAAGTGACTTCTTCTCTCCCAAAACGAATTTGCTCTCTTAGGGTTCTCTCAAGGGACTGGTAGCCGCAATGGGAGGCTATAAGTGCCCTTAAATAGGCTCCAAACCCGGGGATTTAGGGTTTCATTAAACAGCGTGGACTCGCCGAATCCATTCCTTGGACTCGCCGAGTCCAGGCGCGAACCCGCGTCCAAAACCGCGATCCTACTCGGCGAGTTTAAGCTCCAACTCGCCGCGTCCCCTCACAAAACACCAAAAATATAAGAATGAATAATACCTGGGAATCCGGGCTGTTACAGCAAGTTACCTATTGCTAAGATAAATATTGTTTGTAGTATATAAGGAGTGGTACGAGGATATGCATCGACGATCGAGTTAGGAAGAATCATGGAGTTGGTATGAAAAGGAAGTATGATATACTGTAGTGTGTAGTGTGTCTAATATTGAGTAGCCCCTTTGATATTTTGTATGTATTGTCGTATCATCAATGTATATAATAAGAATGATGAATACATGGGTTCACGAGACGGTTGAGATAAAGAGACTTGCCATGAATCTTCGCTCTGCCCTTCTTTCAACCTTGACAACCTTGACTCTGGTGATACCTGAAACAATCTTGGGTGGGGATAGGAGATGACACTCCGATGGTAAAGTTAGTTTTCAACGAGAGAAATCGATCAAAGCTAAAGTAGGGTATCAGAGTTTTTCTGCCTTTTTCTCGAACTACAAACATTGGCAATTTATAAGATATAATTACCTGTCATCCGAATTAAGAGGAGAATTTATTCATCAATTTGAATTGTGATCATCTTTTAGCTCAAGATATCATGATATGCTCAACCAACACGTTATAATCTACAAGTAACAATATTATATGTGTGTGTGTGTGTGTATATATATATACATATAATATTCATATTGTATGAGTGTGTATGAGTGTGACACAATTAAATATAGAAGGAAAATGTGATGGCCATGCATTTTTGGTCATGCATTTTGGGATTGCACTTTGGGACATGCACGTTGGGCCATGTATTTATGTTTGTTATTTCCGTCTGTCACTTTTATCTGTCACTTTTGTCCATAAGACTTCACCCTATGCCCGTCGTCAGCCCCAAGTATGAAGTGATATGGCTAGTCACATTTCGGTGCATACTTAATAATATGCTCGCATTGTCACTCCAACATCCATATATATTTGAGAAAAACAAACCATGTACGTTTAATTTCAACAAGAAGCCCAATATACATATAACCTAGTGAAGTGGGCCATATAAAAAATCTTGACATGCATAGGTCAATGTCAATTGGAAGAAGTGGCATGCATAGGTTGATGTCAATTGGGAGAAGGAATCTTTGCATGCGTGTGTTAATATCAATAATACAAACAATATTGTCATTGGAAAGAGTGGCATGCATAGGTCGATGCGTCAAGTGGGAGAAGGAATGTTTGCATGCAACTGTAGAGAATCACATATCACACGTATATGTAACATCTATAACAAGAGCAAAGAGCCTGAATTAACAATCACATACCACACTTACCAAATATCTAGAAAAACATGAGTAACGAGAAGATGGCTCGTGAACAGGGTATAGAAGACATATTCTCAACTCTTTCGTAAGCAGGTTTAGAAAGGGTAGCTAACGAATATGGACTGCGTCCGTCGGATGTAGTTCTTCTACTTGGTCTTACTCGGCATATCAAGGATCCACCTCCAGATAAAGTGGGTATTTATGTCAAAAATATAGAGGTAGGCCTTAGTTTCCCAATCTCCAAGTTTCTTGAAGATTTACTATCTCACTAATTTATACACATAAGCCAAAAAAACCTGGCATTTGAACTCCTATGTAAAGCAAAAAAAAAAGTTGAGCCTTCTGTTCCCTTATTATGTATTTTCTATAGGTTATCTTCTAGTGAAGATTGATATATTTTCTACAACTGCGATAAAGAGAGACAAATTGCAGCAAATCCAAAAATATCATCTAGAAAATGGAAACAAGAGTTCTTTTGGGTGAGCCAAAACCTCATACCCAGGGGATGGTCTTTGGTGACACATCAAGGATGGTCAATGACCCGACCATAAAAATTATCAACCCTCAACTTCGTAAGGACTTAAGCAAAATAGAAGGGTATTGTGTACCAGGAGATGAGATCGACAGACTCGTTCTTGTTGCTGGTGGAAAAAGGGTTGTGTGGGATCGACATAACAAACTCATGGTCCCCATGCTATTCATAAGGATTAATGGTAAGTGATTGTCATTTTTTAACAATTATTACCCATAATTTGAAGTGTGATTTTCATATTATATTTTGTTGTTTTGTTTAGAAAAAAAGTATATTTGAATATGTTAAGAGTTCTTCCGCGTGATTACCTGAAGGAATGTGAACTAGAGGCAGATGTTGTATCCCCAGATTTCTACTAGGGTAATGAGCGGGAAGAGCCTGTGATGAAGACAACAAGAGCAAAATTAGATGTTAATGAAGACGATGTCGATGACCATAGTGACAATGATGATGCATGTCAATCTGTTAGCCATGTAAGACAGACTACTTTTATGTCAGGCTTTGACCAGTTTGCTAATACACCTTCCAGAAAGAAGAGAAATGACTATGCTCAATTGGTGTCCACTACCAACATCACATATGTGGAGCACCGTCAAGGTTCTGGTGGTAAAAGCAAAGTTGCTTTTATGGATGCCCTGCAAGGAATAGCATGGAGGTTCACTCCGTTTAAAGAGGTACCACCTTTGGTACAACAAGCTCACCTATTATTCTGGATGATGGTTTAGGCTCCAATTTTGGGTCGTGGATGCCTGAAACATCCTGCTTGGCTGATCCTACTAACATTTTTCATCCATCTTGGAATATCACTTGTGAAACCGATGTGTAGGACTCGACATACATCTCTGACTTCATATCTAATGTCTTTCCACAAGTAACTTTATCACAAATGGATAAGATGAGCACCGACAAACTCACCATGAGACGTCATGCCCACATGATACAATCCATGGCATATAATGTGGGGTTTGATAGACGCTACAATATTGAACATGAAGAGACTCGAGGTCTAGTAGTCGTGGCCTCCACTGAAGTGTCCGAGTATAAGACCAAATATGAGCTTACTAAGAAAAACCAACAAGAGGAACATTGTCATTTGGTTCGTCAGGTTTCCAACCTAGAACTCGAAGTAGCCAATTTCCTTGCTAGTGATAGTGAGTTAAATGGTCGATTTACCGAATCAAGGAATAATATGGGTTCAGTGGCGGACGCAGAACGTTTTAGTAGGGGTGGCACTACATTTTTTTCCAAAAAATCTAAATTAGTAGTGGGACTCGTATTTTAATCCGGTGCACCTAATAGAGAAAACATAAATTTTTTACACTGCGTGTCGGAATCGGAGCAGTGACCCGGGACCCCCGGGCGCCACTAAGGTCCGCCACTGTATGGGTTGGATGCTACAAGAAGGTATTTTCAAATCTTTTGATAATGCCATGTGTTACGAGACATTTGTGAGTATCTCAAAAAAGACTTTACAAAGCATATAATGATTATGGCATAGAGTAAGGATCCAAATTAATGAAAGAAAAGTATGAACTTCAGATCCCAAAACATGAGATACCAAGTGGGCGTTCCGAAGAATTGCAACATGCTCTGGCAGCCTCTTCCAATGAAGATTATGTGGCATCATCTGGATTGGACCGATCCAGTTTTGAGGCTTTTTAAGGCCTCTTTGATTGAAGAAGAAGAATGATCTACGCTTCTTATAAGATGTCTTGTTGTGTTCCATTGTAATGAATGTTCGTATTTTTTTCATTTGTAATGAATGTTTGTACTTTTTTTCATTTGTAATGAATGTCTTGGGGTATTTGTAAGTTGGAAAATGATGAATGTATACTCTTTAGCGCATAGGGAGAGAGTATAAGACATGTTTTCCTCCCATAAAGGGTGAATTGTGTAATGTATAATGTTCAAACTATCTCATGTCGTCGAGAGTGACTTCTAGGTTATTTGGATAACCCAGGGAAGTTTTTCTTTGCTAGGTATGAAGGTTACCCAAAATATGTCTCATGTGAGCAGCCATATGCAAGATAATGAGAGAAATTGCTAAAATTGATCACATTCAAAAGTTCACATTTGAAATTCCTAAAAGCACTCAAATGATGCAATTCAAACTTGTGAGGAATCAAATGTAAATGTAGGACATAAGTACGAGAGTTCAAATTCAGACGTGTTTGTAACTTCAGTTTAGTACCTTAGCATTGGATAGCCTTGTTTTTAGCCCTTTGACAATGGTTTTGTTAGTAACTTCAGTTTGACCATTAGCCTGTGGGTGTGCTACTGAGCCGAACTTCTGTTTTATTTTCTTATTGATGCACCATTGCTTGAAAGGATTTTCTACAAATTGCTTACCATTATCGCTTAATATTATATTTGATATGCCGAACCTGCTAATTATATTTTTCCAGAAGAACTTGATAACATTTGTCCCAACTATTACTGCTACTGGCTCCGCTTCTACCCACTTCGTGAAGTAGTCAACTGCTACTATACGAAATTTTACCTTTCCAGGTGCTTCTAGAAAAGGTCTAACCAAGTCCACTCCCTATGGATGAAATGACCAAGGGCAAGAGATGCTGACCATTTTTTTTGCGGGAAGGTGGGGTATTGGAGCGTGTTGCTGATATTCCAAACATTTGCTAACTAAAGCCTCAACATCTTTGTATATTGTCGGCCAGAAATACCCCAAGTGCACTATCTTCTTAGCAAGTGTCCTCATCCCCGAGTGAGATCCACATATCACCTCATGATTTTTCTCTTATGACATAGTTTGGCTTCGTCATGGTCGAAACATCATAACCATTGCATTAAACATCCCTTATTGTAAAGCACTCTATGCCTCATGACAAAGCTTAAGGATTTGATTATGATCTTCCTGGCTTCTCCATCGTCGTGGTTATGGGCATTATAGTCAGTACCGTGGAGGTCATGATGGGTGTGTTGGGTGTTACGCCGGATGCTTCCGTTATCGACGAGAAGAAGCCAATCTCCCCATAAGTGATTTTGGTTACAACAGTCATTCTCCCACGTTAGGAAACGATGGGATAGGAATGTGAGAGGAATTCCCTAATCCAAAAGCCATGTTCTCCTTTGTGGGTTTTGTTCAGGGTACCACGGATGACGTCAATTGATGAAAACCTGGGTTCACGAGACGGTTGAGATAAAGAGACTTGCCACTAATCTTCGCTCTATCCTTCGGGTGGGGAACCAAGATGACACTCCGATGGTAAAGTCAGTTTTCAACGAGAAAAATCGATCAAAGCTGAAAGTAGGGTATTAGAGTTTTTCTACCTTTTTTCCAAACTACAAACATTGGCTGTTTATAAGATATAATTACCTGTTATCCGAATTAAGAGGAGAATCTGTTCATCAATTTGAATTGTGATCATCTTTTAGCTCAAGATATTCTGATATGCTAAACCAACACGTTCTGATCAACAAGTAACAACCATATATATATATATATATATATATATATATATATATATATATATATATATATATATATATATATATATATTGTATGAGTGTGACCCAATTAAATATAGAAGTAAAATGTGAGGGCCATGCATTTTGGGCCTACACTTTGGGCTATGCACGTTGGGCTATGTATTTTTGTTCGTCAATTTTGTCCATCACTTCTGTCTATCACTTTTGTCTGTTATTTATGTCTGTCACTTATGTCCGTAAAACTCCACCTTATGCCCATCGTCAAAGATCATTATATATATATATATATATATATATATATATATATATATATATATATATATTATGGTTGTAATTATCTTACTTAGTAAGGCTCATTAGGTCATATGTGAATATTTATATTTAATATAATGCATACACATAGTTTAATTATTCGCTTATCTTTTACATGGTATAAGAGTGTTGCAAAACTCTTTAACTCTTTCAACTTGATGAATGACACCTTCAATTTATTATGTCTTATGCTGGTACCCTAAGTTATTTAGTTACCCACACTTAGTTGAAGTGTTAAAAAGATAACGGGACTCCTTAATAAATCCAATAAGGAACCCACTGGATGATTCAAATGAGTTGGTGGTCCATGGACGGAAAACTTCATAGTTATATCATGGATATTTGATATAATTGAGCTAATTAACGTCCCAAATTTTCAAATCGATTTATTTCTTTTTAAAATAAAGTAAACAATTCAAAATTGTTTTCATAAAAATGTAACAAGTATCAATTTATTTCAAACACCAAATCTCAAGTCAAAATATAAATCAGTGTTTGTGGAAATCCCAAACATATCAATCCTAATGAGTATGCATTCAAGTCGCGCCCTTCCGTCTGTCACTGGGGCAACATGAAAAACATTTAACTTAAAAGTATAAGCACAAAGTTTAGTGAGTTCCACAATATACTATACATTTCATTGCACACAATGTAACACATATAGTCAAGCCGCGCCCTTCCATCTGTCAGTGAGAATTGTAACGTCCCATTTATGGTATGTGATTTAAATATAGTAGTTTCCTTCCTTAAGAGGAACTCGACGAGTCAGTAGCCCAACTCGTCGAGTAGAGACGGGATTTACACACGTTTTTAGTTGGCGACTTGACGAGTCCATATTCCGGACTCGGCGAGTCCGCTTGTCTGGATGAAACCCTAAATCCCAGGGTTTTTACCCTATTTAAACGTCATTATAGCCTCCAGCACCTTTAGAGCATTTCTCTGTAAAACCCTAGTCCCCATTGTTGAGCTTGAGGGTTTTGTGATAGCTTGGGAGTTGTAGAAGAGAAGGAAGGAAAGAAGATCAATAGAAGAGAAAGGAGATCCAAGAACTAGCTTCCATCTGCTTCATATTCTGTTAATAAAGTTATTACCTTGTTTATTCTTCCATTAAACCCTCTTTTATGCTTGTTTATGTCTCTTTTGGAGCTTTATATGATTTAAACTCGAGATTTGAGCTCTCCTTAGGATGGAGACCATAGAACTGGATGTTATTAAGCTCTAGGAACTCTATGTAACTACCTTTATGCAAATATAGCCTTGTTCTAAACCCTAAGTGCTTAGTGTTAGATGTTTTGGTGTTTTAGCCCCATTCTCGTGTGCATGTATGTAAAGTTGGAAACTTTACGAGCAAAACCAACCCTAGAATCCCAGATCCATGAATTGGTTGCACTGAAGTTTGCTAGAATTAACTGTATAGTAATGGCATGCAGGAGACTCGACGAGTCCATATTCCGGACTCTACGAGTCCAAGGCAATCTTCTTGTCTCAAGAACAGACTCGACGAGTTGTTCATACAACTCGGCGAGTCACAGACTGGACGTGTTCATATGATGAAGGAGAACTCGACGAGTTGTTCATACAACTCGGCGAGTCGGATGAAGTTAGATTGGACGTTAGTATGGAAGAAGAACTCGTCGAGTTGTTGCCAAACTCGACGAGTTGAAGCATGTAAAGGATTAGAAAAGGTGTTAGGGACTCGGTCAACTGGAAGTTGACTTTGACCAGGAAGTAGACTTTTGACCAGGGGTAAAATAGTCATTTTACCGTGAGACCAGTTATCAGTATCTGATTTAGTGTTTATGGGATTGTAGTCGGGGAGTTCCGGAGCAGCAGTCAGCCAGTTTCAGATTTAGCATCTCAGCAGCCAGCGTTACAAGGTGAGTTTTCCTTCTTGTAAGAACGTGTCTACGACCACAATGCCGGACCGTTTAGTTAGTAGTAGTACCAGAGTTCGGTCCGATGCACCAGTGTGCTTGATGTCTTTGTGATTCAAGCATGTATTTGTATTATGTGTTCCGGACTTTGGTCCGATGCAGTATGTAGTTTATGTGTTATGTTAGTAGATATGATTATGCTATGCTATGTTCAGTCAGTTTCCGGACTTCGGTTTGATGCAGAGGGCAAGGCCCTGGTTAGTTCCGTACTTCGGTCTGATGTAGTTTCCGGACTTCGGTCCGATGAAGAGGGCAAGGCCCCTGGTTAGTTCCGGACTTCGGTCCGATGCAGTTTCCGGACTTCGGTCTGATGCAAAGGGAAGGCCCTGGTTAGTTTCCAGAGTTCGATCCGATGCAGTTTCCGGAGTTCGGTCCGATGTAGTTTCCGAATTTTGGTCCGGTGCAGTGGGCAAGGCCCAATATGTGCTTTATATGTTATTGTATGGTATATGGTAGTTTGGGGGAGCTCATTAAGCTTTGTGCTTACAGTTTCATTTTTGGTTTCAGGTACTACTGCTAGCAAGGGGAAGAGCTCGGGATGATGGCATGGCACACACCATAGTTACAGTTTTATCCTGGGAGTTTTGTTCAGATGTTTTGATATGATATTGACTTCAGTTTTGATTTGATACATTTACTATGAAATTTTTGGACATACGATTCATGGTTTTATTATATGACATTTGATGTTGTGGTTTTTAGTAATATTAAAACAAAAATTTTTGGGGTGTATTTTTGGGATGTTACAAGTTGGTATCAGAGCCTTGGTTTGAGGGATTCAGGCACACTTTCGGGTATGAATGGACTCAAACTAAGGAAATGGTAAAAGGCTTTCAAACTAAAAATGTTTTTGAAAGAATTTTTGAAAAGAAACTTAAAAAGAAAAATAGTTTTGAGAAAGGGAAAAGGGTGTGGTGCATGCGATCAGCCGAGCTCAAGTAAGTACTCCCAAATTACCCATACAAGTTTATGTTATAATTATTAGTTTCAGTTTCTGTAGGACGTCATGCTAGAATAGGACTAAGGATCTAGGAGGATGTCTTATGTGCCTGTTATATGTGTTTCAGCTTTATGAGAATTGCATGCTAGTATTGAGTAGACAGCAGTAGGATAGCCTGTTTAGGTTATGCCTGATAGTATGAGCTTAGCATTGTATGCTAGTACAATTTCTCGTTATGATGATAGATTTGCTTGAGTAGTTTCATGTGTCCGAATGTTGCTTGCTTCGTGCTTTGTGGGACTCTGAGTGATGGTAGTTAGCCATTAGGTGAATATGTCACGTCACATGTGATCAGGGTTGAATAATCTCAGAGTGCTAGATTTGGCCCTATTGCGCAGCTCTTGTTTGAGTCTAACCGTTGTAGGGACGAGTCTTTTACTCGAATGAGCCTCGTCACATGTGATGGTATTCAGGTGATGGCTAATTGGCATTACAAGGAGGCCTTCAACAGTTGAGGATTGGTTTGGGCGGAGTCAGAGATTTCCCTAGGGCAAGCCTAGGATGAGAGTAGCAGAGATCAGTAATAGTAGAAGTGACTTGGTGGAGTCGAGACAGTTCTTGAGGAAAGTAGGGATATATGTGGAAGGTAGTATGGGCCCATACTACTAAAAGCAGAGGATCCGTACTTGAATCAAGGAAGGCTGAGATGAGACCAGGAAACTTGTTGTAGTACCAATCCCTCGAGATATATCAGTGTTTCTAACATTTATCATGATGTATTTTCAGAATGGTGGTTTTACGCCCTAGGCCAGCTGTCGGTAGTTCAGGAGGCGGCGAGGGATCAGGATCAGGCTTGAGGGCCAAGAATCTAGATGAGCATACCAGAGAGTTCCTCACCTCAGAGGTTACTCGCACCATACTTGAGCAGACTCCTGTGATCTTTGGTTCGATCAAGGAGGGTATTCTAGAGGTGATGGATGAGAGGTTGAGCACATTCTGTGCTGAGGTGGCGGCCATGATGGGGGCGCACACACTTACCTTCAGGGAATTCCGGGCTTGTGGAGCTCTAGACTACCATGGGGCGTGGGACCCCATAGCGAGTACTAGGTAGTTGGTAGATGTCGCCAACGCATTCCGCACCAGCAGATGTCCCGAGGGGGACAAGGTCAGACTAGCATCCTGTTTTCTGAAGGACATGGCTCGAGATTGGTGGGAGGAGATTGGGCATGTTATCGGGGATGACGCAGAACTTGATGCGATGACTTGGGCTGATTTTACTACCAGGTTCAGAGCGAAGTTTGCATTGGTTATTGAGGTGCAACAGTTAGCCAGGGAGTTTCAGGATGTCACCCAGACTACAGAGACAATGGCGGGGATTACTGCCAAGTTCAGGAGGAGGGCTCTTCTCGTTCCTCAGTACGTAACTGATGAGGAAATGAAGAAGGCACGTTATCATGAGATGTTGCAGAGTGATATCTACCAGTTTGTGAGCTGGTCCAGCTGTAAAATGCTGGATGATATGATTGTGAGGGCTCGTGAGAGAGAGATAGATTTGGAGATTGAGAAAAAGAGGAAGCCAGAGGCGGCATCTGTCACAGGGAGTTCAAGCAAGAAGCCCAAGGTATCAGATCACAGATCTAGAGGACAGTAGAGCCACAGTCGGTGTGGCAAGTGTGGGAGATTGCACGATGGGGCATGCAAGGCAGGTAGTACTGGTTGCTACAAGTGCGGTCGGATTGGGCATATGAAGAGATTGTACAGCTACTGCCACCACCACAACATCTGATCTGATTTGCTTCCATTGCAATCAGAGGGGACATAAAAACTCCCAGTGTCCGAGTTTAGCAACAGCAGGGAAGGTGGTCGCACCTGCCCCTACAACATTGAGGATTACAGACGACCGTCAGGGTCAGAGTGAGACGCCAGTGGCGAAGAGTACAGCTTTTCAGACGACAGCAGAGGAGGCGCGAGCGACTCCTAACGTGGTGACGGGTATGTATCTTTCTCCTATCTCTTTATTGATATTGATTGTTTCTCATGATTATATCTATTCATATAGGGGTCGTTCTTAGTGAACGACATTTCAGCTACAATATTGTTTGACTCAGGGGCTACCCGATCACTCACTTGCGCTTAGCTAGAGGTTTAGTAGAGCTCTGGGGGAGCTGGATTGTCCATTTGAGGTTGAGATAGCGGACGACAGGACCGTCAGGGTCGCGAGAGTACATAGGGGGTGTTCGCTGCAATTATTTGATGAGCAGTTTTCAATGGACTTGGTTCATATTCCTCTACGAGGGAATAAGGTTATAGTGGGTATGGATTAGTTGAGCCCCAATGGGGCAGTGATTGGTTGTGAGCTGCAGTTAGTGAGGGTTCGCACTCCCAATGGGGGAGAGTTAGTGATTCAGGGCGAGAGGCCACAACGTGGACCAGTCCTTTGCTCGGCAGCGAGGGCGAGACACTAAGTTCAGTAGGGTTGCGCAGGGTACATCGCCTATGTTATAGATGCTCGGGAGAAGGGTAAGGCGACAGTTGATGACGTACCAGTAGTGCGAGAGTATCCAGACGTATTCCCGGGGGGACTTACCTGGGATACCTCCAGAAAGACAGGTCGAGTTTCGGATTGACCTGGTTCCTGGTGCGGCTCCGATAGCCAAGGCACCATATCGGTTGGCTCCTCCAGAGATGCAGGAGTTGTCTACACAACTGTAGGAGCTGCTAGATAAGGGTTTCACCAGGCCAAGTAGTTCACCATGGGGAGACCTGATCCTATTTGTAAGGAAGAAGTATGGGTCGCACCGTATGTGCATAGATTACCGGGAGCTGAATAAGGTAATGGTGAAGAACCGTTACCCACTCCCGAGGATAGATGACTTGTTTGACCAGCTTCAGGGAGCATCTTGGTTCTCCAAGATTGAACTGCGGTCAGGATATCACCAGATGCGGGTCAGGGAGGAGGATGTGCAGAAGACCGCTTTTAGGACCCGCTATGGTCATTATGAGTTTGTGGTGATGCCGTTCGGGCTCACCAACGCTCCAGCCGCGTTCATGGATCTCATGAACTGCGTATGCAGACCGATGTTGGATCGGTCTATGATAGTATTAGTTGATGACATCTTGGTTTATTCCAAAACTCAGGAGCAGCACGAGGAGCACCTGAGAAAGGTGCTAGAGACGCTGAGGAGGGAGAGACTTTTCGCGAAATTCTCCAAGTGCGAGTTCTGGTTGCGCGAGGTGCAATTCCTTGGACACCTCATCAACCAGAAGGGTATACTAGTAGATCCGGCCAAGATAGAGGTTGTGATGCAGTGGGAGGTCCCGATGTCTCCATATGAGATTCAGAGCTTCCCAGGATTGGCAGGGTACTACAGGAGATTCATCAATGATTTCTCCAAGATAGCAGTTCCACTCACCCGAGTGACCAAGAAGTCGATGGTGTTTTGTTGGGGGCCGGAGCAGCAGGCAGCATTTGAGGCCCTCAGACAGAGGTTGTGCGAGGCGCCGATTCTTACATTACCAGAGGGAGTAGAAGATTTTGTAGTTTACTATGATGCTTTGATCACAGGTATGGGAGCCGTGTTGATGTAGCGGGGCCATGCGAGGTAGTGGCACGGCATGGAGTGCATGTATCAGTAGTATCAGATCGAGACATCCAGTTCACTTTCAGGTTCTGGAAGCGGTTTCACGACGAGATGGGGACTCGTCTTCACTTCAGCACCGCCTTCCACCCTCAGACGGACAGGCAGAGCGAGAGGACGATTCAAACTCTCGAGGACATGTGTTCTATATTTTGGTGGCAGTTGGGATACATATCTTCCATTAGCGGAATTTTCGTATAACAACAGTTACCACGCCAACATTAACCGCCCTCCTTTCGAGATGCTTTACGGAAGGAAGTGTAGGACCCCGATTTGTTGGGGTGAGGTCGGTCAGAGGGTTATCAGGAGTACGGAGGTAGTACTCAAGACCACAGAGTTGATCCAACATGTCTGTAGTAGGTTGCAAACTACGTAGAGTTGGCAGAAGAGTTACACCGACAGAAGGCGTTCGGGCTTGGAGTTTCAGGTGGGCGATATGGTCCTCCTGAAAGTATCGCCCTGGAAGGGTGTTATCAGGTTCCAGAAGCAGGGCAAGCTGGGCCCCAAGTTCATTGGTCCGTTTAGGGTTTTGATCCGGGTGGGCCGGGTTGCTTACAGTTTAGATCTTCCAGCAGAGCTTAGCCAGATCCACAACACTTTCCACGTTTCTCAGTTGCAGATGTGTTTGGTGGATGAATCAACAGTAGTACCATTGGAGGATATTCAGGTTGATAGCAGCTTGAATTATATTGAGAGACCTGTGAAAGTCCTGGATCGAAAGACGAAGACCTTGAGGAACAAGGTAGTCCAGCTAGTGAAGGTGCAGTGGCAGCACCGGAAGGGTTTAGAGTGGACGTGGGAGACCGAGGAGGAGATGAGGGAGCATTATCCTGAGTTATTTTTGAATTCAGCAACATCAGACTTTGAGGACGAAGTCTAAGACAAGTAGGGGAGAATTGTAACGTCCCATTTCTGGTATGTGATTTAAAAATAGTATTTTCCTTCCTTAAGAGGAACTCGACGAGTCAGTAGCCCGACTCGTCGAGTAGATACGGGATTTGCACGTGTTTTTAGTTGGCGACTCAACGAGTCCATATTATGGACTCGACGAGTCCGCTTGTCTGGATGAAACCCTAAATCCCAGGGTTTGTACCCTATTTAAACGTCATTATAGCCTCCAGCACCTTTAGAGCATTTCTCTGTAAAACCCTAGTCCCCATTGTTGAGCTTGAGTGTTTTGTGATAGCTTGGGAGTTGTAGAAGAGAAGGAAGGAAAGAAGATCAATAGAAGAGAAAGGAGATCCAAGAACTAGCTTCCATCTGCTTCATATTATGTTAATAAAGTTATTACCTTGTTTATTCTTCCATTAAACCCTCTTTTATGCTTGCTTATGTCTCTTTTGGAGCTTTATATGATTTAAACTCGAGATTTGAGCTCTCCTTAGGATGGAGACCATAGAACTGGATGTTATTGAGCTCTAGGAACTCTATGTAACTACCTTTATGCAAATATAGCCTTGTTCTAAACCCTAAGTGCTTAGTGTTGGATGATTTTGGTGTTTTAGCCCCATTCTCGTGTGTATGCATGTAAAGTTGGAAACTTTACGAGCAAAACCAACCCTAGAAGCCCAGATCTATGAATTGGTTGCACTGAAGTTTGCTAGAATTGACTGTATAGTAATGGCATGCAGGAGACTCGACGAGTCCATATTCTGGACTCTACGAGTCCAAGGCAATCTTCTTGTCTCAAGAACAGACTTGACGAGTTGTTCATACAACTCGACGAGTCACACACTGGACGTGTTCATATGATGAAGGAGAACTCGACGAGTTGTTCATATAACTCGGTGAGTCGGATGAAGTTAGATTGGACGTTAGTATGGAAGAAGAACTCATCGAGTTGTTGCCAAACTCGACGAGTTGAAGCATGTAAAGGATTAGAAAAGGTGTTAGGGACTCGGCGAGTTGACGACCCAACTCGGCGAGTCCGATCAACTGAAAGTTAAATTTGACCAGGAAGTTGACTTTTGACCAGAGGTTAAATTGTCATTTTACCCTGAGAATAGTTATCAGTATTTGATTTAATGTTTATGGGATTGTAGGCAGGGAGTTCCGGAGCAGCAGTCAGCCAGTTTCAAATTTAGCATGTCAGCAGCCAACATCTGATGCAGTTTTCGGACTTCGGTCCAATGCAGAGGGAAGGCCCTGGTTAGTTTCCGGACTTCGGTCCGATGCAGTTTCTGGAGTTTGGTCCGATGCAGTTTCCGGATTTCGGTCCGATGCAGTGGGCAAGGCCCAGTATGTGCTTTATATGTTATTATATGGTATATGGTAGTTTGGGGGAGCTCACTAAGCTTTGTGCTTAGAGTTTCAGTTTTGGTTTCAGGTACTTCTGCTAGCAAGGGGAAGAGCTCGGGATGATGACATGGCACACACCACAGTTACAGTTTTATCCTGGGAGTTTTGTTTAGATGTTTTGATATGATACTAACTTCAGTTTTGATTTGATACATTTACTAGGGTATTTTGGGACATACGATTCATGGTTTTATGTGGTAGTTTGGGGGAGCTCACTAAGCTTTGTGCTTACAGTTTCAGTTTTGGTTTCAAGTACTTCTGCTAGCAAGGGGAAGAGCTTGGGATGATGGCATGGCACACACCACAGTTACAGTTTTATCCTGAGAGTTTTGTTCAGATATTTTGATATGATATTGACTTCAGTTTTGATTTGATACATTTACTATGGTATTTTGGGACATACGATTCATGGTTTTATTATATAACATTTGATGTTGTGGTTTTTAGTAATATTAAAACAAAATTTTTTGGGGTGTATTTTTGGGATGTTACACGTTCTACCCACCCGACCCGTTCCGAATTCAAGTAGAATAGGTCGGGTAGAGCGGGTAACGGGTATGAACATTCGGGTAATAGGTTAACCCGATAATAATATAGGTCGGGTAATAGATATGAATATTAATTTTCGGGTATACCCGAATACCCGAATTCGTTTTTTAAATAATAGCCAATATACATTACACATAAGTCGGAGGTAGTTAGGACGTCAGGTTACGCACACTTCAAAAAAAACCTTTCGGTGTCTTCTTATGATCAACGCAATCCCTCATCGATAAACCCTCAAAGACGTTAAACCCTCATTGACATTCGACTCCATCTGATCACACTTTGATTGTTAATCACAGTCTCCTCATCGACATTCGACTCCACCTTGATCAATCAAAAGAAGGTTCAGTGTCTTCTTGTGTAGTTGTTAATCAACGGTTAAATTTTTTGCATCCACTATGGTTTAATATCTTTAATTTGGCCGTATTATATATGCATGATTGCATGTCGATCTTAACATAACTCAAATACGTAATGATTGATCATCAGACCAAGTGTGAAAAAAGTTGTTTGCTACTAGATATGATGCAAAGCCACCTTCAAACTTATCGGTGGAATGCAATAAATACCTTATATTTCGGTTTAGTTCGCTAGTAAGTTCTCGAATATGACAATTAATATATTATTGGGTTAAACATCATTGTAGCCAAAATAACTATCAGTTTCTGTTTTTTTTTTTTTTTAGCATCGTAAGGGCATTAACTTCACTTTTTTGGTTTTGAAGTATCATTTTGTAGAAAATGGAGTCCGGTAAATCTAATCTAATCAGCAAGATACATTACCATTTCATTAAACATGTCCAAAATGAGACTTGGTAATGATGTTACTATTGATTCCCTATTTCCCCTTTCATTCTAGATTTGGTCTTACTTTTTTAGCATCATCCTTGGTCCATATGAGGGAAGATAGACAGTCATTATGTTTTATACAACTAGAAAATTATCAAGATTCAATTCAAGGGGTTTGACCATACTATCATTCCCAAAAACGTTTAAGGAAGTCATTGCAAGATCTGCTCCCAAATGTTAGTTCTATATAAGTCAAAAAGTAATTTATAAATATTAAATGTTAGTTCTATATAACTTAAAAAGTATTTAATAAATATTTGGGTCTGAAACGAATAAGTATATTTTCTTAACTTTTTTTATATACTTGTAGATGTCTGAAACAAATGAGTATATTGAAGTTGAGACGATTAATCTTGATAACCCAACCAATGATTCAGTTCTGGTAGTAAATGAGACACGACCAAAAAAGTACAAACCAAGATCCAAATTTTGGGATGAATTCGATAGATTTACGGACAAAGAGGGAGTTGAAAGATCGAAATGTAAGCATTATGGTTCCGGGCGATACAAGTGTGAAGGGAAAGGGTATGGAACCAAAAATCTTTTAACTCATTTAGACAAATGTGTGCCTTACTTGGCTAAAGTAAATGCCGGTCAAACACAAATAGCTTTTGGTGATAAAAAATTAACATCTTGGAAATTTGATCAAAAAGAGAGTAGGTGGGCTTTGGCACACATGTTAGTAGTTGATGAACTTCCATTTAGTTTTGTGGAAGGTGCGACTTAAACATTACAATAGTGTTACTCAACCAATGTTTAAAATTCCATGTAGAAGTACAAGTACAACCGATACCTACCAATTGTTTCAAGAAGAAAAAGAAAAAATTCGAGCTTTTATTAAAAAAATGTTGGTAGGATTTGTTTGACCACCGATACTTGGACTTCTACACAACAATCAAGTTATATGTGTCTCACCTCCCACTTTGTAGACAATGAATGGGAATTGAAAAAAAGTGTTGACTTTTTGTCCTCAAGAAAGTCATTGTGGGGTTGATATTGGATTAGTGGTTGAGGAATGCTTAATAGATTGGGGAATAAAAAATGTTTTCACAATTTCCATTGACAACGCAAGTGCTAATGACGTGGCAATTAAGTTTTTAAACAAATCTTTCAAAATTCCAATAAGTGTCTCTTAAATGGGAAATGGACACACATGAGATGTGTTGTCCACATTTTAAACTTGGTGGTGCAAGATGGTATTAAAAAGGTTGATAAGTTGGTTGAGATAATTAGATGGGCGGTAAAGTGGATTAGGCAATCACCTTCAAGAATTAGCAAATTCACCAAGTTTGCCAAGCTTGTTAATCCGAGTACAACGAAACACTTGGTAAGAGATGTTCCAACAAGATGGAACTCTACTTATCGTATGTTGAATATTGCCCAAGCTTATGAAAAAACTTTTGAGAGATACAATCTAAAGGAATATGAGTTTCGTTCCGACATTGAAAAGGCAGGTTTATCGATTCCTTCACCGAGCGATTGGCAACATATTAGGCATTTGTGCCATTTTTTAAAACCATTTTGTGATGTTCCTGAAAGGATTTCTGGGACACTATACCTAACATCAAACACGTGCATTGAAGATATTTATTCCATTCTTACACTCTTGGATGATGTTATTTCCGATGCTAGCCTTTGTGATATTGCATTGGCAATGAGAGTAAAGTTTGATAAGTATTTTGACGATGTAGAAAAAATAAATTTATTGCTCTACTTTTCTTTGATTCTTGACCCGAGGAACAAAGTAAAATATTTGGTTATACTACTTGAGGATCGTTATAGAAAAGAAAAGATGGAGGAGAAAAAGAAATATATTATGGATTCTATGTATAAATTATATAATGATTACATTAGAATCCATTCTCCAAGTACTACTTCTAGTACTACTGTGTCTAGTAATTCATCGTCGATTTTAGGGAAACGCCAAAATCCGGATGCTACGACACCAAAACCACCATTGAGAAATAAGCTAAGAGAAAATATGAAAACAAACATAGTTGAATCAATTGGTGAGTTAGAAAAGTATTTGAAAGAAAGTGTTGAAGAAGATTCGTCAACGTTTAACATTTTAGATTGGTGGAAAGTGAATAGTAAAAGATTCCCGAATCTATCATTGATGGCTAAAGATTTGTTTGGCATTCCTGTCTCAACTGTGGCTTCGGAATCTGTTTTTAGCACTAGCAGGAGGGTTTTGGATCCGTATAGGAGTTCTTTGACTCCTAAGATTGTTGAAAGTATAATTTGTACCCAAGATTGGCTTCGGGGTGGTATAAGTGACAACATCGATTTTTAACAAGATTGGGAAAACCTACATGAAATTGATAAAGGTAGTTGTTTATCTTTAATATTTTTTAATATTTTGACATGTTATGTTTTGTCCTTTTAATGCTCATACTATTTGTATAGGATCGGGAGAAGTTGGTACGTCTAATTAGAGCTCGGATTGAATATGGAAATGTATGTGGCAACGTGAAGATGCAAGATTGATGAATATTTTTGTGAACCTAAGAATCATTTGAAGGTGATTTGAAACTTGGTTATGTTTTGAATTGGGTTATAACTTATGAATTTTAATCTTTTGTTATGTTTAGACTTTTATTATTTAGTTGGGTTGTGTTTAGACTTTTATTGTTTAGTTGGATCATGACTTATGTATTTTGTTTGTTCAACCGTGATGATATTATTATATGTCTTTTTTTATAAAACAACAAATGTCCTAGGATAGGTATGTGAAATTATTTTGTTTGGTATCATTATTCATTATATTAGCATCACGACATCACCACATTTGACCTTCTTAACTTTTAGTTTTTGACTTATTATCATCTTCATTTTGGTTCATTAAGTTTTATTATTTGAAATATTAAATTTATAAACATAATACACAAGGTAAACAAAAATAAAACCAAACATCGATAAGAAGTATTTTTGTTATATAATGATGAATTGTTGTAATCTATATTAATACACCACGAATTCTTCAAGCACACTTGAAACTCTTTAATTTAAAAAAAAAATGAAACTTAAGAAATTTTCGGATATACCCGATAATTACCTCACCCGACCTCAAACTCGAATACTCGAAACCCGAAAACCCGAAAACCCAAATTACAATATAGGTGGGGTATCAGGAATTTTTTTCTAAGGAAATACCCGTTCTACCCGATCCGTTCTACTCGAAACCCGAAAATTTTACCCGTTCGATACCCCTTTCACATGTAGACTTACGGTCTATCTTCAGCCTGTCATCACCCATGGACTCATGGCCTTTCGCTGACAAGTCATCGCCTATAGACTCACGACCTTTCGCTGGTTAGTCATCATTGCATACCGGTCATAAGAACATATCTTACGACTATCAATCAACATACAAAAGACTATACTAGTCTAATCATACATATGTACTCTAACAGTACTACCACCTCTATAGTATAATAAGAAAACTCACTTTAATGAGGGAGTCACAAATTCACAGCAGTTTACACAAAGATATGGCTATTACGAACCTCTTAATAGCAAATAGAGGCTAAACCTCGGTTTATTCAAATCCATAAAAGTTTGACCAAAAGTTAAACTGGTTAAAAGGTCAACTATTAAAGGTCAAAAACTCAATTGTCAACGATCAAAGTCAACAATCAACAGACTGTTGACTATTAACCATTGACTTTTACCAAATTAAATGTTAACTTTTTGATCAGTTTGACTTTTGGTCAATTTGATGAATTTTGAGCTATAGACTAAGGTTGAATATGCAAGTGTACACGTGTAGCTGTGATTCTTCAGTTTTCAGTTCATGTGGGTTATCTATCTATACCATGTGTTATTTTATGTATCATTATATGATAGGATATAATGGTATTATAGTATGTTGATTAGACAAGTAATTTGGTATAGTCGTTTTCCTGTTGATTGTTTGATCGATTGATTATATGATATGTCGTTATAGTATGTTTAAAGAGTTGATGGTTGATCAACACCAGAGTCGAGAGCCTAGATTACTAGTGCCAAGGTTAGACATGCACTAGATCCCTTAACCGCTAGGATGACTAGACATGCACTAGAGTTGTTAGACGCCGTTATGACTAGATGTGTACTAGATCCATTAGTTACTGTTTGTTTGTGTGGATCGACACTAGATGCGAAAGAATTGTTCGTATGCATTGTATGTGTATTGTGGTGTGTGATACTTTGAGGAACTTACTAAGCTTTATGCTTACATATGTGGATTAAATATTTTCAGGTTGTGAGGTAGGGGGAAGACTCCAACTTGACTGTATTGTACGTGCATCTATGTTGACATTTTTAGACTCCAGTTGATTATGATGATTTGATACACCATTTTTCCAATGACTCGAGTTTGATACATTTTAATATTATGGTTTGATGATGTTTAAAACAATTTTCTATTATGATCTTTTGGTAAAGTTTATAAATATAAGGTGTAAGTCTTATATGTGTTAGTTATGACTCATAGACGATAAAATGTTATTCTATAGATGAAAGAAAGTTAAAAGTTATGATTTCTAAATTGTGAGAAAAGGTAATTATGTAATTATGTTTATTTTTTAAACTAAGTTGAGGTGAGTACATAGGATTTTTCCAAGCACATGTACCATATTGACATCATATATGTTATCTTTTGTGATAACTACTATGACTATGACATACAAATTTAAATTTTTATATATGAACGGGTGAGCCTTGATTGTGATTTTAAAGATAATTGAGTAATTTGGAACTTAAAGTGTGTGAGTCTTTGTTTGTGTGATATGAATACAAGAAAATAATATGAAGGTATGAATATTTAATCATGAGATTTAAAGATAATAAAGTGATTTAAATGGTATGAGAATTTAATTGTGTGATTTATAGACAATACAATGAGAGGGCTTTTCTAGTTTAGTTTAGGGATGAGCAGTTTTTCCTAAATCCCGATCTCGTACCGGTACTGTACCGGAACCGGTACCGAATCGTACCGAATTTAAAAATATGGGACGGTACTTGGTACTCAAAATACATGAAATTTGGGAATCGATACCGGTACTAGTACCGAAAACCGGTACCATTCCCGGTACCGGTACCGGTGATGTTAATTCGGTTCGGTACTCGGGATTGACTTTTGACCAAATTCAGTTTTCAGGAAATCGGAAATGGTACGGGTCAGTACCGGTTCCGTCCCATGCTCATTCCTAGTTTAGTTCACATGAATCAAAATGATTTAAAGGGTGTGCGTATTTAGGGGTGTTTGGGAGTGTTTTCTGAACTCTAAAAGTACATTTAGATAAAAGTGTTGTTGGCTTGTAATGGTGGTAAAATGAGTCTTTTAAAAAGTGTTTGAATTAGTTTTTATGATGAAAAAGTCAATAAGTCAATAAGTTAAAAAATATTTGACTTAAAAACTCATTTCGAAAGTTATTTTGGTTAAAAAGCCAAAAACAGTTTCAAAAAACCAAGTTTTACATGCTTTTTAAAAATTGTTTTTTTAAAGCTAATGAAAATACTATTCCGAAAAATGATTTTAAGTTTGTCAAACAATTTTTTTTAACTTATTGGCTTTTCAAAAAGTCAATAAGTTGTTTTGAAAATCAATCTCAAACACCCCTTTAATTGTTTGATTTAAATACAAGAAAGTGATTTATACACCCAAGTTCACATAGTAAGGTTTGTGGAAGATGGACCCATACCCATTGACCAAAGTTCAAATCTGAGGAGCTCCTCAGGGGTGGTCATGAAAAGGGGTTGCGTAGTATCATCGCCTAAGATGAGCCCTCTCCCCCATAAGCTCAAAATCGGGGAGACCGTTACGGTTGGTGGATAAACCATATAAAGTGAGTTATAAAGATTAATTATTTATTGTTTGATTATGAGACAATTTAAATTGTTGCATAAACCATGTACACATTACAATATTTCATTCACTCATAAGGTTCTATGTTACTACTGGGGTAGCTCCCGAACCTTCTTAAACTTCTTCCCCGGATTTCTTCGAGACTTCAACTTCACTTCTCAATTGTCTAAAAGAAAAGGTGGTCTGTTCCTGGTAAAGGTATTTTTCTATTCACTGGACACCCACTGAAACGACCTCTATAGTTTATGGCTCAAACGGATTCAAGAGCCTTTTTCTTTAGTCTAGGATTCTCAAAAAAGAAAAAAAAAACAAAAAAAGAAGCGGCTGGGCGAGAACAAAAAGGGGTCGTCGTCCGGCGGCCGTCTACTAAGCGAAGAGCCGCTCTTTAATATGGAATTCAAATCAGATCCTAGAGTTTAACCACTAGGGAGAGTGGGTGAGCTTGCTTTCGAAAGTTTACAGTTTCCCGGCTAAAAATCACCTGGCATATAAATCATATACACCTTACATTCATTCATAAGGTGTTATGGGCGAAGTAACAAAGTATGATCTGAACAATTGTACGAGACTTAGATATCCAACAAAAAAGAAAGTGTGTGTTATTAAAAAATTCTAAAATGTCTTTTAACAAAAAGGCTCTTAGGATTTGCAAACCCTTTGAGTGATACATATATATGGTTGTGGTTCCATATTACTTAGTATTTAGGTTCTTAAGTCCTATGTTTGCCTTAGGATGGAGGGAGTCCTACCCTCCCAATCTATTCAATCCATTGTCATATGAGTGCCACATTAGCATTCCTCTTTATCTCTCTTCCATCTTTCTCAACCCACAACACATGAAAATTCTATCTTTTCCAACCCACTTAACCCATTTAATTTTTTATTTTAAAATAAACACAAACTAATAAACATTATACAAAACTAATTTACATAATTTAAAAAATTTACAAACTAATTTAGAAAATAATTAAAGAACATATAAAATTGTTTTGGTATAAGTTTTGATGCATAATGCACAAGTGATTATTGCTTGAATTGAAAATGAGGATCGGGTTAGTGAAGCCGCTTATTAAACTCATTCAACCCAAAACCAAGGTTTTGAAAACCGGACCGGACGTCGAACCGGCCGTCTTACCGGGTCGATGGTTCAAGTGGTCCAACCGGTTGGACCGGTCCCGAAAACCGGAAAAACCGGATATATATATATATATATATATATATATATATATATATATATATATATATAAACTTTTGTTGTGTTATGTGTAAAAGAATAGATTATATATATACGTATATGTTTTATATATGTATATAGGTATATTAATTAAATATGCACTGTGTGTTTTTGTTTTGTATTTGTATATTAAATATATGAAGTGCGATATTTAGATATATCTATGTAAAAAATAAATAGTTTAAATAAGAAAATATATGTAATAGGTGTATGTTGCGTAGAAAATAGTTCGTTTAAATGAGATTTAATATGAGTTGTAAATTGTTAATGAAATACAAGTGTAAAGGTGAGGAAATGTATCCCACATCGGTGGGTGAAAAGGAATTGAGGGTAAAGTAAAACTATAAAAGTGAGCATTATCAACCCTTTAAGGAACAAAAATAAAGCTTTCAATCGGCTGGCTCCTTTGAGCTGGCTTGCTCCTTTGAGCTAGATATGAGAGCTAAATATGTTAATTAAACCGGTTTTATTTCCGGTTTAACCAGACCGGTTTTTTACGGTTCAAAGGAAAACCGGTGGTTTTTAACGGTTTGGTTCACAAGCGGTTTTTGGGTGTTTTAAAACCGGTAACCTTGCCGGTTTCCGGTTGAACCGGTCCAACCGGCCGGTCCGGTTCGGTTTTCAAAACGCTGCCCAAAACTATTAAACGTTGAATAAGGAACGACTATTTGGGGGTACCGGCGGTACCTCCCATAAATATTTCCAAACCTGTGCATGATACCCTCCCCCATTATGTGCCTTGTGCTTGTTGGCAAGTATATCTTAGGCTGGAGGGAGTGGTGCCACCAAAACCACACTCCCTCCCTCGCCACATCAGCGTCATGTCATTTTTTACCACTCAAGTGTGGTTTCTTGCCACACCAAGGGTGTGGTGCCACACTTTTCATTTCTTTTATTTATTTTTGTTTTTTTTTAAGTATTTTAATTTAATAAAACTTCTTTTTTTTTTTAACTATTTTAATTTAATATAACTTCTATTTTAATAAAAAAAAACATAATTCTTCATTACTTGAAAATTAAAAAAAAAACAGTACATTGCGTTACCAAAAAAAAAAAAAATCACACACATAACATTTAAATAACCCTAAAAACTTAAAAAACATAAATAAAATAACTAAAGCAAACTACATAAAGTCGTTCTCCGAGAACTCGTCTTCGAGGTCATCCGGTGGATCCAAATTAAGGTTAATGTTTTGAACCCCGTAAATGTGTTCCACCAAGTCATTGCGAAGATTGTGAAATGTTTCAGTGCAACTCTCCTGTTTATATACTCTTCGCCACCAATTTTTATTAGCTGTGTCTCTGGTATGATTTCTTCCTCGTCAAACGCACATATCGCTCTTCCTTCGTCTTCAATAATCATGTTATGCAATATAATACATGTATACATGATTTCTTGAAGTTTTTCCTTGCCCAAATAAGTTGCTGGTTTTTTCAATATGAACCACCGTTTCTTCAGAGCTCCAAAAGCACGCTCAACATCCTTCCTAGCTCTTTCTTGAGCTCTTTTGAATTTCTTTCGTCTAGAACCATGTGGAGCTGAAAACGATTTAACAAACACATCATACTCAGGATAGATTCCATCGACCAGATAATAACCATACTTATATGGCGTTCCACGCACTTGAAAAGAAGAATCTGGTGCGGATCCATCGTATATGTTGTTAAATATTGGTGAACGGTTAAGAATGTTGATGTCGTTAATCGAACCAGGAGAACCAAAAAAAGCATGCCAAATCCACATATCTTGTGATGCAACTGCTTCAAGTATGACCGTTGGGTGACCATGATCACCTCGAGTAAATTGCCCATGATATGCTGTAGGGCAATTTTCCCATGCCCAATGGAGACAATCTAAGCTTCCTAGCATTCCAGGAAACCCGTGCACACTAGCATGATGAGCTTGCAATTGCAGGATGTCATTACGTGTAGGCTTACGTAAATATTTTGGACCATAAAACTGAATCACAGTTTTGCAGAAAAAATGGAGACTGTCTCGTGCTATCCTAGCAGACATCCTAAAACTTTCGTCTAACGTATCAGGCGGAATGCTATATGCTAACTGACGAAGTGCGGCCGTGCATTTTTGTAAGGGAGTGAAACCGAGTGTACCTCTAGCATCGTAGCGTTGTTGGAAAAAACTGCACTCCCTCGTTACATCTTCAACTATAAGTTCGAATAAACATTTGAGCATTCTGAAGCGCCTACAAAAATAATACCCTTGGTAAGTGGCATTCTCTGCAAAATAGTCTTGCACCAAACGTTGGTTGGCTTCTTCACGATTTCTGTAAATGTATCTTCGTGTTCTCTATTGAGAACTTGCAGCTGCGTTGTTACATACAACGTTGTATGTTTGTTCCGCCATTTGAACACACGCAATAGCGGTATCAAAAATAGTCTGAAATTCTTCAGAAGATGACATTTTTGGGAGAGTAGTGATTTAAATTTTTTTTTTTGAGAGATAGAGGAGATTGTGTTGTGAAAAAAAAAAGTTAAGTTGATATGTGTATATAGGAAAGAAAAAGCAAAAAAAAAAAATAAAAAATAAAAAAATAAACGAATCTTGCATTTCAACGGTCAAAAAGTGACCACCCAATCAGAATTCACGGTCTTCAGGGGCCGCACCGCGGTTTAGATCGCAGGAAACCGCACCCTGGGGGCGGTGTTCCATGCTTAGTTGGCAGCGAACCGCGGTCTCAAACCGCACCACACCGTCTAGCCTTAGAGGAAAACATAACTTTTGATTAGTTGACTTGGGATTTTGACGTATCCTTCCTAATAAATAAAGATCTTTTTGCCACATGTCACATTCTCATTTATTTTGCCACATGTAATTTTGTGGTTATTTTAAATTAATTTTTATTCCACATGTCATTTTATAGTTTTTCCATTTTATTAAATTCTAGATAATATTTAAATGCAATAATAAATGCATATCAATTTCATTAATGAACTTTCCTTATAATTTCAAAATTACTAAATTAAAGATTCATTATTATTTTTATTTATTTATCTAAATTATTTGTTTAAATTTAAAAAAAAACACTTTAATTTTTATAATTCAATATTTTCACTTTTCTTATAATTCATATTTTTCAAATGTTTAGAATTTTGTATTTAATTTTCTTTTAAATAAACTCATGTAATACATGGGTATCACACCTAGTGAGTTAATATCATGCATTATATTGTTTTGAGATTTGCAAACGGATACAATTACATAAATGAAAAACAAATTCAACCCAAAACAACATTTGACATCTTTTTAGCTATCTTCGTACAATGAGTGACTGCTAATTCAATGTATGAGTTTATATACAATGTTTTCTCAACAAGTATTTTTGAAGTGACAAAGCAAAGGGGTTACTTTTAAATATAAATGTGTTGATTTTATATATTGTTATATGAAAAAAAAAAAAAAAACAATTCTAGTTACTCAAGCTTTTTCCATAATCTAAACAAAAATTTAGGGGTTTTCAAAAATAGTAATGGATTTCGTAACTCGTAAGGCATATCTATGAATTTAACAAATGGACTACAAAATAAGCTAATGAGATGCAAAATTAGCAAATGGACTACAAATTTGGTTAATGGGCTACAAAATTGTACTTGAGAAATAAAGATCCGTATATAAAGATTTTTTTTAACACCAGTTTTTTTGGTAAAATATCTCTCATCATAAATCTTCCTTTTAACAAAGTCATATTCCTTTCTCTAAAAATAGTCTTTAAGATTCCAAATATTTAAAAAAAATATATATGGAAAGGATTTTCACCGGTGAACATCATCTCAAGAAGTAATTGTATTGTGAAATACCTTGGTCATGTTAGCATGTTCTTCACTTCTAGCCATTTATAATTTCTTTAAATTCAATACTTTTAAAAATATTTAATATAATAATTTTTTTATAGAAGTATGCGAGGAAAGAAAAACGTTTAATAGTGCGTTCATGTGGAGACTACACGGAAATCTCCGGTTCTCCACCAAACGACTTCTACAAATCTTTGAAGTTTTGTCACTGGTCTTGTAGATTCACTGCATCAGTTTATTTTTACTTGAATCGATTGGCGAGAGTTCTCTTTTCCGGCATGATCTCCGATTGGTTTGCTTCCCTACCCTCCTTTGTGATCGTTTCTAGACATTTCTCATGCATTTTTGTGTTATCGTACAGACATATATCGTAATTAGCTCTTTCTTAAAACCCTAATTCTTACTCCACTCGAATAATTTAAGTAATACGTATTATGGATCAAGAAGATCGGTCTCGATAAATGTCAATTGATAATGATCATCTAAAACATGTCACACATCACTCGATTGAGAAATAGTTTGAATGGAAGTGTCAAGGGCATACGATAAAGAATCTCACTTTTAGTTGGCGTGTTAATTACTCACAGTTTCTATGTTAATCAGAAATAATCTGAACGGAACTGAAATGAAGCTGATTTGAATTGGAGCAAAATCAGTCCCGTGTATGATACCAAAGCTCTTCAAATTCAATACTAATCCTCTGACTAACAGCTGCCAAATACTAAGAAGGAAAATGTGTTTAATGTTTTAAGCGTTTGAGTTCTAAGAACAGATGATGTAAAGTTCCATGATGTTTCAGCATTTCACCAACTTCTTTTTTGGTAGATATAGGTGCTAATACTCTGCATTGCCAAACTAATTGAGAGGTTAATGAAATTAAAGACAAACAGAAGTGAGAACTTTGATGGTTAGCCCTTGTTAACAAATGTTTGCCAAGTTAATAAAGAATTAAGAGAAATATAGGTGTTCTTGGTAGTGTGTATAAATGGATAGACAGAGTTTAGTGCATATAAATTTCGAACACTTAGGTACTTTCCAAAAGGCTTATACAGTTATATATGTTCACCACTAACAAATGGTGCCAAAATGGGTTCAACTGTTTAACCTTATATTTCTTTCTTGATAAATTGATTCATGAGACTAGCTTAAGTCGTAAACAACATAGACTAATATTCAACTGAGCATGCATAATAGCTTAAAACCCAGCTATTTGTTTCAAGGTCAATTCAAGAAAGCTTGTCATTTGAATTTCAGAGAAGTGAACCTCAAGCAGAATCAAACAACATGAAGCTAGCTGCAAAATTAGATGATCTTGTAGCGAAAAGGTCATCTGCCAGCGATTATGAAGGAAGAAGTGAAGGATCTAGGAGTAGACATGGAATACTGGGGAGCTGGAATACAAATAATCGCTTAAATGTTGTAGATAAACACATTGATGTTCATGAAGACGAAGGATTTATTACCATTCCATGCAGTATGTCCTCATATTTTTTTTCTTGATTACTTTATTTTTCTCTATCCAGTAATAATCTATATGCATAAATATGAATCATCATTTCTGTTAAATCCTTTCACAGAGGAGCTTCCTGATGATTGGAATGAAGAATCAGATATGTTATCATTCAAATCCTTGGATCGTTCCTTTGTTTTTCCAGGTAGTTATTCATCTCTAAACATAGTCATGTTTTTATCTTTCAAGTGAGCAACTTATTCTCTTTTTTCTTTCCATTTTGTGGTAAAACATTACATATTTTAAAACTCAGGTGAACAAATTCATATCCTAGCAACCTTATCCACAAATGTTGCTGGTGACTCAGCTCTGAACAAGGAAGAAGACAGAGTAAATCCTCAAGAATTGTTAAAAAGATTTAGGAATTCTCATTTTTTTGCTCGAATTGCTGAGTCAGATGAAGTTCTTTGGTCAAAAAGGAAAACCGATTCAACAGCAGCAATTGGAGGACATTTCCTTCAGATGGAATCCAGTAAAGATGTTAATAAGAACCCTTCTAGTTCTATAAATACATCACTTGAAAGAGAAAGTCTTGATACTAGTACCTCAGGTGGAGTTGCAAAAAATGATGTCAAATGTAGCTTGCTTCCTAATGGAGACATAGTGGTATGTTTCATAAACAACATTTTATAAATTATAATCAATTTTTTTTTAATCTATGTATTACTTATTTATATTCTGTTTTCCTGTTTGGAAGGATGCAGGTGCTTTTACAGGTAAACATTGGTGTAGACTTTCTGAATGATCCAGTTCTCGAAATCCTTCAATTCAGAAAACATCAGTCAACAATATTGACTTCAGAAAACTCAAGTCAACCAAAAGAAGACCCATATGGAGATCTCTTGAAATGGCTACTTCCTGTTAAAAATTCTACTTTTTTATCATCATTCCCAGAAATGAGTCACAATCCAAATGCTCGAAGCTCATTAACAAAACCCAACTCCCCAAGCTCATTTGGATCTCAGAATTTTTTATTAGGTCATTTCAGAAGTCATTCAATGTCATCAATTCCATCTAAAACTAGACCAAATGTGGGCCCAGATGATTGGAATCAAATCATAACAAGTAGTAACCCTGGGAGTGAAAGAAATAACGAAGAGCTCTTATCTTTCAGAGGTGTGTTACTTGAGCCAGAAAGATTCTCTGTTTGTTGTGGGCTTGAAGGTATTTATATACCAGGTAGAAGGTGGAGAAGGAAAATTGAAATTATAAAACCTTTAGAGATTCGTTGCTTTTCTGCTGAATGCAATACAGAAGATCTTCTTTGTGTTCAAATAAAGGTCCAAACAAACTTTCTCTTCTAAGTTGAATATAATCTTATCTTACCATAAGTAAATATATATCAGGAGTTAGTTAATTTAATCATTGATTATGCAGAATGTTTCTCCTCCACATGCACCAGATATTGTTATATACTTGGATTCTATATCAGTTATATGTGAGGAGTCTTCCAAAGATGGAACCCCTTCCTCTCTACCAATTACATGTATTGAAGCTGGCAATAATCATGGTTTGCCAGGTTTACCCCTCAGGTTATTATATTGGCCATCTATTCTATCTTCCTTTGTATCTTCTTACCAATTTTGTTGAAGGTTATTTTAGACATTTGACAAGTAGTGAAAAGTCAAAACAATTTGGTTGACTAGATTTTCCTTTGACAGGAAAGGTGAAGAACACTCCTTCATTCTGAAACCAGTTACATCAATTTCATGTTGTAATGCTCAAGTGAAGAGAAGTTATCAGTTATCACAGTTGAAGGCTGGAAGCACACGATCAAGTGTGTTCACCCTCACCAATGTGGATCGTGGTCCCTCACCTTCTAATAGATACGCAATTCTTATATCATGCACATCCAACTATACTGGTAATAATAATTCACTTCCCTATTTCTGAATCTTCATAATCGTTTGTTTTCTTTTTTTATTATAAATAGTTTATTTATTATGCAGAATCGAGGTTGTTTTTTAAGCAGCCAACAAACTGGCAACCACATATTCAAAAGGACATTTTGATCTCTGTTAGCGTTGCATCTCAACCATCAAGAAAAACTCTCCAATCAGACAACACAATCCCTAACTTACCCATTCAGGTTTTTTAATAATTCGAACAGAAGATTAATATAAAAGCTCACCAATCATGTTGAATATTGGTAATTCCATTTGTGGTCAGGTTTTAACTCTTGAGGCTTCAAATCTGACGAATGAGGCTTTAACATTAACATTAGTTGCCCCACCTTCGTTTGCTTCTTCTATGGTGTCCTTAAACTATTCACCCGCATCACCATCACCAATGACCCCGTTTGATGAAAGAGTGAGCAATGACGATATTGCCCTTCAGAGACTCTGCTCTGTTTCTAAAGTGTTAGATCAAAGATGTCGTGTTGATAGTGACCAAATAGTTCCCGTTTCTAAAACTGATATTGGTCGCACACATATGTGGTTAAAAAGTACAGTTCCTCTAGGGTAAGACTCATCTCTTTTAACTTTTTTATTTTTTTATTTTTTATTATTTTTTTTAATGGATTTGGGTTTGGAAGCAGGAGTGTTCCTGGTCGATCCACAGTTAGTGTGAAACTGGAGCTACTTCCATTGACTGATGGCATTATTACTCTAGATTCTTTACAGATTAACGTTGAAAAAGGTAAATACACATTCTGCTTCTAAACTTTTTTGCCTACATTATTATACTGTAGAATGCCAAAGGGCTAAGTGCGCATCCATGCAACAATATTTCACCTTTTTCTCAATT
The DNA here is from genome assembly GCF_002870075.4 of Lactuca sativa. NCBI lineage: Eukaryota > Viridiplantae > Streptophyta > Magnoliopsida > Asterales > Asteraceae > Lactuca > Lactuca sativa. Next base: position 15,247,282 of record NC_056626.2, read on the forward strand.
TGTTCATTCAACAATGTTTTGCTTTAGGACCAAAAAATGCAATATTTTAAGGTGGTTAAGTTAAAACATGGTTGCATAATGCATGTCAGTTGCATAAAGTGGTAAAAAAAAACATTGTTGTATAAACTGGTAAAAGTATGAAACATTATTTGCATAAATTGGTGAAAAAGTTAAATATTGTTGCATAAATGGGAAGAATGGAACATTGAAGCATAAATTCCGTAAAAAAATGAAACACCGTTGCATAATTTAGTAAAAAGGTTAAACATTGTTGCATAAATTGGTATAAAAATGAAACATTGTTGCATAAATTAGTAAAAAGGTGAAACATAGCTGCATAAATTGGTGAAAAAGTTAAACATTGTTGCATAAATATGTAGAAAAGTGAACCATTGTTGCATAAAATGGTAAAAGAATAAAACAATGTTGTATAAATTAGTAAAAAGGTGAAACATCGTTGCATAAATCGGTTAAAAATGAAACATTGTTGCCTAAATTGGTATAAAATGACACATTGTTGTATAAATAAATAAATAAAAAGGTGACACATTGTTGCATAAATTGGTATAAAGTGAAACATTGTTGCATAAATTGGTGAAACTTAAACGTTGTTGCATAAATTGGATAAAAGTGAAGCATTGTTGCCTAATTTGGTAAAAAAGTGTCCCATTGTTTCATAAGTTGGTAAAAAAAATGATACACTATTTGCTTAAATGTGTGAAAGGGTGAAACATTGTTGTATAAATTGGTAAAAAAGTAAAACATTATTGCATATGAAACGTTGCATAAATCGATATAGAAATGAAAAATTGTTTCATAAATTGGTGAAAAAAAATGTGAAACATTGTTGTATAAATAAGCAATTTAACTGGCGTCATGCCATTCATTAGGTGACTGATTTCCGGTTATAATGTTCCATGTTTATGTTTTTGTCTCGGAAAAAAACCACTTTGTTATATTTGTTCCATAAATTTGGAAAATATATATATATATATATATATATATATATATATATATATATATATATATATATATATATATATATATATATATATAAAATTGTGTTTCATAGATGCAACACATTTAACCAACAGCAAACCTTATTACAATATTATGGGGATATAAGGATCATATAATTTGGTTGGACTGATAAAACACTATTTTTATGATATTAAAGAAGCTCCATAAATTGTTGCACCACAGGTATATCGTATGTCCCTGAGCACCCCTTAAAGATAAATGCACGGAGTCCAATCAACACTCGAAACGAAATTCCAAACTGTAATCGCTGAGACTTGAACTGTTGACCATTTCTGCAAGTATACCATCCATTATGGACAAATGGGGCCCGGTTAGGTATTGAGACCTATCAAAAACCTATCTCTCCTTCTATGTTTATACCATTGTGTATAAGCATAATATATATAAGATAATTAAACATGGTCAATGTCTATGATTCAAATGAAATGAGTCCATATATGTGTTGTTCTTGGATAAGATAATAAAAAAATATTATTTATAATAATTTTGATTAGATGTCGGCGATTAACATATTTTTGTATAAGGCATTGACTTTAGTTATTATGAGAAAGAAGGTTTTTGTCAAGTAGGTTGAAATGTGTGATGCATGCATGCTTCATGCGTTGTAATAAAGTCGTGTTGACTTTTAAACTTTATTAATTATGGTCACCAATTCTCAACATATCAATAGTTCCAATTATTGGTAGATTTTAAGGATGAATTGCACAAAAAAGAGTATGTAGTATGTACTTCAAATTTTGTTTCAGTTTATAATTCATATTCATTTGAATCAATATTCTATTCTTTACATTATTATTTCAAATATTTCAAGTCCTTATACTTTTTACTTTCAACACTTACGACTTTTAGAGTATGAATAATGAGATAATTATCGACTCCAACTATGTCTTATTTCATTTTTTCTAACTTTTTATTTCCAAGTTATCATTTTTTCTGCAATAACCTACGTAGGAAAAGCTAATAACCAGTTAATTTCACATATTATCATTAACAAAATAAATCTTTCTACGACATTTTGAAAAAGTTTCGACATAGAGACAATTACTTTACATGACTTTACATGACTTGACTATTGAAGATGCCAATGGACATGAATATCATGTCATGTTTAATTAAAGGAATAATATCTTAGATCAGTGTTAGACAATGAATCTTTGGTCCTATTTGGTCTCTTGTATCCTAAAACTAATTAATAAAATAAAATAATAGCTGATATAGTTAGGCACCTAGAAAACAATCCCTCCTTTAAAATTCAATAAATACTTTATTTTTCCTCTAAGTAGGTTGCAATATATTCCTTTCCTGATTCTTTGTTTTTAATCAAATCTCCCAAAATAATTGAAAATGGAGCATGAACGTGACCTTACAAGCAATATTATGCATGTCAAAATTAACCATTTATTTTTATATATAAAAAATATATTAACATCCTCCATAGTATAAAACTTTAAAAACAATTATCCATACAGTCTTAACTCTAAAGGACAAACATCTTGAATGGTTTTATACTCAAAGCTTGTGTTCTAGACATACAGTTATTACATAACAAATTCAACTACAATTATTGAATGAACATACAAAACGATCCCCTTTTTTTCTTTTAAGACTGTAGTTTTCGTGACCAAAATTTGTTCTTATGTTGGCTTAAATTCATCGTTTGCCTAACTTGAAAATGACATTCTAAGTTTTGAAAAAATACATATTTTAGGGGATGAAATTTTCATTACTCTATGAAAAACATATGAAGTAATTTATGACACGCTAATTTTTTGATAGATGAAATGGTTCATATGTTTAATTACAACCTTATATGTTGGTATATCTTGTCGTTTCTTTATACAACATTTATATGTTTGAACAAAAGCTTCCATTATTTGTATACTTTTATTTGTTTAAATACATTAAAGAAGATTCTATATTTCAAAATATAATTTAACCTCAACATCAACTGCTCAGATCAAAGATTATATGTAGATAACAAACAAGAAATAGTTTTCTTGTGTGGCAAGGACTACCAAACAACCAGAAAAAGAAAACAGAGGCTAAAAGAGAACCGAAGGAAAAAAGAGTATTGATTCACCAAAAACATGGGTTCTTTCTCTATTAAAAAAAAAAGCAAACTATTACGACTATATATAATAATTGGAATAAAAACATGCTCAAACACTAAAACAACAAAATAAAACTTAAATATCTAACTTTCCTAAAATGCCCCTTGACTTAATATCCGATTAACCCAACGATCACCCCCTTAATTGGATTGGTCATACCATTCGTCACAACAACGTTTAATCAACTTTTTTTTGAACCATCTCAGTTCTCGACCTTTTCTAGACACCCGACCTTCACCACGCTCACATTCAAAGTCTTCTATCAACATTTTGATTGTTTACAACACACATAACATTTAACATGACATCCCTTGGACATGTTCATTACCATCTAGACTTTTTCCGGATTCACAACCTCTCCTTGACCAGATCCAAAGTCACACGATTTGAACTGTCACTGTCATATGTTGGGTTAATCAAGTAGTTCACTAGTCAGCGGGTACTAAATGGTGCAGGGGTAAAAATGTCTTTTAACCTTCTTTATTGTTGGAGTCTTTTGCTGCAAGTTTAACTTGAGAGACTTGGTATTTTGGTTGACCTGTTCTCAGGAGAGATGAACATGGAGCTAAAAGGGAGGAGGACCTGGTCATATGCAACATGTGTTTTCTTGATTGCTTTAGTTATAAATAGGAGTAATATTAGTTTATTTGTTTTTTATACTCTCGTATTTAATATAACATATTTAACATTAGAGTTTCATTTCCTTGCAAATTACATACATATAAGTGAGTGTGTGATTATGTGTGTTTTGTGGGGTCTGAACCAACAATTGGTATCAGAGCTTAGGGCTCGTGAAGAGGTACAAGGCCGTTTTGAGAGTCGACTTTCGAAGGGGAGGAGCCTTCGGGTGCGGGGCTGCCATTACAGTGGAAGCGTGATGTTTGGTAGTGTTTTTTTTCTTGCAGGGAGCAGCAAGTTGTAGGCTTATGGGAGCACCATTCGAGACGACGGGGGTGATAGTTCAAATCGTGGGATCTTTGGAAGAGGTTCTAAGTGAACCAGTTGCAGTTCAATAATGATGTTCTATGTGAGCCGAGTTCAAAAAGAAGAAAATCTATGTGATTAGAATTATCTGTGTGACTGAGTTTTTGAAGATAGATCCGTGTGAAGAGAAAAGGTTGTATACTGAGAAAGTGTTTTGTGCTAAGTAAATGATGTGTGCTGAATCCAAGTTCTTGGTGAACCAAGAAGATAAGTAACATGTGTGGTGAAGTTGTCCTGTGTGGAGAAGCTATCATATGTGGAGAAGCAAGACAACGTGAGGAGAAAATAGATATGTGTGATCAGAAGACGAGAACTCTTTGCGCCTGCAAGTGCGTGTGGGCGGTTGAAGAAAGAAAAGAAGATATGTGCGATGTGTTGGTAACTTTCGAGAAGAAATAAGAGAAGACAAGAAGTGAATGGTATGAACAAATGATTAAGCGGGTGATTGTTGGGTTAATCAAGTTGTTTACTAGTCAGCGGGTACTAAATGGTCCAGGAGTAAAAATGTCTTTTAACCTTCTTGATGGACGTGAGATTGTTGGAGTCTTTTGCTGCAAGTTTAACTTGAGAGACTTGGTATTTTGATTGACCTGTTCTCAGGAAAGATGAACATGGAGCTAAAAACGAGGAGGACATGGTCATATGCAACATGTGTTTTCTTGATTGTTTTAGTTATAAATAGGAGTAATATTAGTTTATTTGTTTTTTGTACTCTCATATTTAATATAACAGATTTAACAGTAGAATTCTGTTTCCTTGCAAATTACATACATATACATGAGTGTGTGATTGTGTGTGTTTTGTGGGGCCTGAACCGACATCATAATGTTGACACCGTGTTGTTTGTCAATTCATTTCTTGTCTTAACATCCATATCTTTGTTGATCGCTCCTAATCTTAGAGATTCATCCATCGAACGCTCTCGGTTTAACCATCTCCCATATGCTGTGTGCACCCATAATTGCCTTGACTTTGATTAACCACACCAGATAATTCGTTGGAGTCAAAATTGGAACTTTATATGATATCGAACCTACTTCTTTAACTATCGCCATCCTATTCTCTCTTTTGACAACCCCGACCGTTTTAATCAAGCTTGTTCCGAGAGCACCTTTCCGCCGAACAACAAGACAAGGTCATGACCACCTTTACCGTCTTTCCTCACCTGCAAAAACAAATCGAATCAAAGCCACCTGCTTTGATGTCTTCCCTTCCGTTTATTCTGTGCCTCCAGTTAGTCTCTTGTTACCTTACAACAAGCATGATTAAGAGAAACCGGGGATGCTTGCGATCAAACCAAATCACACCTCCTTCAACGTAACTCGATTCCCGTTGCGTTTGCCTCACAACGAAAGGATACACGTTTCTTGAAACTGACTCTCAAACCGGCCGCCCTACGTCTTCACGAGCTCTAGTCTTTGATACCAAATGTAGATAGAAAACAAGAAAGAATTTTCTTGTGTTGTAAGGACTGCCGAACAACAAGAAAAAAGAAAGCAAATGCCAAAAGATAACGGGAGAAAAAAAGAGTATTTACTTGATTCCAAAGGATTCACCAAAAATGCGGGTTCTTTCTCTATTAAAAAAGAAAACTGTAACATCCCAAAATTTAAGACCAAAAATTTTGTTTTAATTAAGTTATTATAAAACCAACAGTATAAGAAAACATCCATAATAACATATCATGTCAAAACCAGTATGTCAATAATCTAAGCATGTCATCATAAACAATATCAGAGTATAATCCCAAAGATCTCATGTGCGGAAAACATAGTGTGAAGTGTTGCGATCGAGGCAGCTCCTTTCCTTTAAAAACGAAGTACATGAAACCAAAACTATAAACCGTAAGCATGAAGCTTAGTGAGTTCCCCCATCATACCACATACCATACAACACACATACTGCCAAACATATCTGGGTGTTGGCCTACCCCTTCGGTATCTTTCAACCGGTATTCGGGGACTGTTTCACCCCTATCACTACCACATAATAACATAGCATAACATACCTAAATATACTATCAGACATATCTGGATGCCTGACTGTAACGCCCGTAGATCCGGGCTAGTCAATTTAGAGATAATAGGGGTCGAAAATGACTTTTATACAAAAGATTATTTAGAATAAATAATCTTAACCAACTTGTAGAATACGTCTCAAGGGTTCCCTACATATAAACAACTCCGAAATCCGAGTTATAACGAAGAAGTTATGGTCCGTCGAAGTTTTACGGCAAAACCGGCACGACACCGGGAGACGTAAATAGTGAATTTACGATGGAGGACTTTTTAGCCTTAGAAATATAAACAAAAGTTTTAGTATATGTTAAAACAAGAGCATACAAAAAAAAGAACGCCCAAATCTGACTTCGTATGAGGAAGTTATGAATTTTCTAAGATTTGGCTTAACAGTGCTGTGACATCCCCAAAATCTCGGCCAGAAAAAACCGGTTTCATTTATGTTTTTTAAAGATTTTTAGAGTAAATTCTTTTGATATAAAAGATTTACGGAATTTGTTCCCAAAAACAAAATATGATAAAATAATATTTATGAAAGCATTTCATCAGGAGATGCATTTTCATTATATAAACAAAACTCGGGATGTCATGTTCCGGTACAGACCATAAAGCATAAACGATAACATTACAAATAATTCAACAAATATATACATATACAGACTTGTAAACAAAACAACTTGATGATTCATCCATCTTATGCCCTCGTGCCACTACCTGTGATACAAATAAACTGAGTGAGTCAGGCTTGGGAGCCTGGTGAGCATATAGGGTTTTCAACCCGCAATAAATAATTATATTTAATTTTACCAACCAACAATAACCCGATTACACGTTCCCGTTATCCTCACTTTACGTACCTAAAATAATATCTATCTCAAGGGACTTAATCTAGGATTTTCATCGGGACGGACATTACTGCAAATGGGCTTCCTTAGCAATAAGTGTCCTAAAGGCAACCATGTGGGGGATAGAGTACACCGGTGAACACATCGTTCACAACACCTACAGGTTATGAGCCTGCTAGCGTTCCACAGGACTGTCTGGAAGGAGTCCGTGGTCGTTATCCATACTCTGCTGAATAACTAGATCAACAACAACAACATTGAGGCCTCTCATCTGTTTATCATACATCAACTATCTACCCATGTTCTACCCAACATATTAGTAGATAAAAATATATATTTTTATACATAGTTTAAAACCTGTATACCATTCTCATTCAATACATATTCCAAACAACAGATGAGACACTTACACATAACACGTATTTCATAGATAATAAAGCATATCTATGAGATAAAAGAAAGTGAATATACATTCACACATATAACAACATAATATACACATAACACGTAATTTGTATAAAATACTTCATAATTATGCGTTAGAAGAAGGTAACTAAACACTCACTTGATCAGAAGATGATCGGACAGCACTACGACTTGTAGAAGTAGTATTTCTTCGGTAGATCTGGAAGATCTTCACAAAAACCGGGCTCCTCGCGAGCAGAGCTTCGGCTCGGGAATCTCACTTCTTGGGATCTTCAGGACTTCGGAACTTGCTTCGGGACTCGGGAATGATACCGGGGCTTTGGGATATAATTGGCACGCAAATCGAGGCAAAAACTAAAGAGAAAGGAAGAAAAATGGCAATGAAAATGGTTGATCTCGGTTTCTATTTATAGGCTGCTGGGTCTGGGATTACGCTGGGCGTAATTTCCAAGTACGCTGGGCGTAATTTCCAAGTACGCTGGGCGTACTTTGACGTCACTGCATGCGTCATTTGGTGGCACTCGAGTATTGGTCAGGCAAGTTGCACTTATCCGAGTACGCTGGGCATACTCAAATTACGTTGGGCGTAATTTGACTCGTCAAACTTCTAAATTGCGTAACTTTCGCATACGAGCTCCGTTTTTGTCGTTCTTTATATCCACGCGTAGGTCAGACCATACTCTACAACTTTCATTTAGACTGCGTCGGCTAATTTTGACTTTTATTTTTAGTAGGCCGGGACAGGAAAAACTTCGTTAGAAATTTATAACTTCTTCGTCTGACGTCCGTTTTCGTCTGTCTTTTCACCAACACACTACTATCAACGAGATCTTCGATTCTCGTTTAGATTGTTTTGGCTAAAACTCGCTCGATCTCAATTCGAACTTTTGGGCTGTCTACAGCTAAGCTGAAACTTCGAAAAATCATAACTTCCTCATACGAAGTTAGATTTGGACGATCTTTTTATGCACGCTCTCGGTTTAACGAACTCTACGGCTTTCGTTTAGATCGCTAAGGCTAAATATCACTCCTTCGTAAATTCATTATTTACGTCACGCTGTGCCACACCGGTTTTGTCGCGAAACTTCGACAGGTCATAACTTCTTCGTTATAACTCGGATTTCAGCATTCTTTATATATTCGGAAACCTCGTTTCAACTACTACAACATTATCCATACATATCAACTTTATCTAACATTTCATTTTGACGCTTATTTTTATTCTTAATTCAATTAAGACACACAATTAAGCACAAAACACATAATACTCAAATAATACATTCTTATTATTTTAACTGGGTTACAAAGGTTAACCTAGACTATTACATTGCTAAAATTGGCAAGCCCAGAAACACGGGTGTTACAATTCTCTCCGCCTTAGAATGATTTCGTCCCCGGAATCACACATCAACGAACAAATGCGGGTAGCGACTCATCATGTCACTCTCCGTCTCCCAGGTGAGATTTGGCCCATTCATGTGTTTCCATCGAATAAGCACTAACTCGACCATCTTGCGTCGCAACTTCTTAGTCTTTCGGTCAACGATTGCTTCTGGTTCTTCAATCAACCTTTTGTTCTCATCGATTCTCAACTCCGAAAGTGGAATCATGTCAGGAACTTCTCCCGTGAACTTCCTCAAATAACACACATGGAAAGTGTTATGAATTCCATTCAGTTCTTCTGGTAGTTCGAGCTTGTAAGCTTGGTTCCCAATCCTCTGAAGAGCTTTAAACGGTCCAATAAACCTTGGACTTAATTTTCCCCTTTTACCAAATCTTATAAGTCCCTTCCACGGCGAGACTTTAAGCAAAACCGAATCTCCAACTTCAAAAGTCATCGGTCTTCGCTTGTTGTCAGCATAGCTCTTTTGACGATCCTGAGCTGCTAACATTCTTTCCCTAATTATTTTCAACTTTTTAGCAGTTTGATGGACTATCTCCGGTCCCATAAACTGCTTTTCTCGAGCCTCAAGCCAACAAGACGGCGTACGACACTTCTGTCCGTACAAAGCTTGATAAGGTGTCATCTTTATGCTCGAGTGGAAACTAGTATTGTAGTAAAATTCTACCAAAGGTAAATGTTCATCCCAATTACCTTGGAATTCCAGGGTACATGCTCTCAGCATATCTTCAAGTGTTTGTATTGTCCGTTCGCTCTGACCATCAGTCTGCGGATGGTAAGTTGTACTTAAACACAACTTGGTACCCAATTCCTCTTATAGACTTTCCCAAAATCGTGAGGTGAAACGACTGTCACGATCTGACACAATCGTTAACGAAACACCGTGAAGCCTCACAATTTCCTTCACGTAAGAATTCACAAGCTTTTCCATAGACCATTTCTCATTGGCTGCTATGAAATGCGCACTCTTAGTGAATCGATCAACGACCACCCAAATCATGTCATGACCACTTTTTGTTCTGGGCAGTTTAGTGACAAAATCCATAGCAATGTCTTCCCACTTACCCATAGGTACAGGTAAAGGTTCTAAACTCCCATATGGTTTCTGATGTTGTGTCTTGACTCTCGCACAAGTCACACACTCGGCCACAAACTTCACAATGTCGAGCTTCATCGTCAGCCACCAGTAATAGGGTTTCAGGTCCCTATACATCTTTGTGCTACCGGGATGAATGGAGTACATGGTCTTATGAGCTTCTTCCATCAGAAGATCTCGAACTCCTCCTGTCTTATCCAAATCCGATCTTGGAACACCTTTAGTCCATGACTGTTTATACCGAACACCAACGTCTTGCCCAAACGTTCCTCCTTTCGGTCATTCTTCTCAGAAGCTTCCTCTTAAGCTTTCTAATGCTTTCAATAATGGTCGAGACAACTTCTATTCTCAACGCTCTTGGCCTTTTTCTTTCAAGATTGACTTTCCGACTGAGAGCATCAGCAACAATATTAGCTTTACCGGGGTGATAAAGTATCTCACAGTCGTAGTCCTTACGTAACTCTAGCCAGCGCCGTTGCCTCATATTCAAATCTTTCTGACTAAAGAGATATTGGAGACTCTTATGATCAGTGAAAAGTTTGCACTTCGTGCCATAGAGGTAATGCCTCCATATTTTCAGAGCGAAAACTACCGCTGCCAATTCCAAATCATGAGTCGGGTAGTTCTTTTCATGCTCTTTTAGCTGTCAAGATGCATACACGATCACCTTATCTCTTTGGGTCAAAACACAACCCAATCCAACACCAGACGCATCGCTATAAACAACGAAGTCTTCAAGCCCATAGGGTAGAGAAAGAATCGGTGCCTCGCATAGCTTCTTCTTTAGTTTCTCAAATGCTTCTTTATGCTTATCACTCCAAGCATAAGTAGCTCCTTTGTGGGTCAAAGCTGTCAATGGACTAGCAATCGAAGAAAAGCCTTGGATAAACCTTCGGTAATATCCGGCTAATCCCAAAAAGCTCCGGATCTCCGTGGGACTTTTCGGTTGTTCCCACTTCATCACAGCTTCGATCTTCGTTGGATTAACCATTATCCCTTCTTGGTTGACCACGTGACCCAAGAATTGGACTTCTCGAATCCTAAAATCACATTTGGAGAACTTAGCATATAACTTCTCCTTCTCCAAGACTTCCAACACTTCTCGCAAGTGTCTGCCATGCTCCTCTTGGCTTTTTGAATAAATCAGAATGTCATCTATGAACACTATCACAGATTTATCAAGGAACATATTACAAACCCTGTTCATTAAATCCATGAATGTTGTTGGAGCATTGGTTAGTCCAAACGACAGAACCAAAAACTCGTAGTGTTCATATCGTGTTCTGAATGCAGTCTTCTCTATATCCTCTCTTACTTTTAGCTGATGATATCCTGACCTTAGGTCGATCTTTGAAAAATAACTTTAACCTTGTAGTTGATCGAACAAGTCATCAATCCTCGGCAACGGATATCTATTCTTTATCATTGCCTTGTTCAGCTCTCTGTAATCGATGCACATTCTCATACTTCCATCTTTCTTCTTCACGAATAACACTGGAGCTCCCCAGGGCAATGAACTAGGTCTAATGAAACCTTTGTCCAATAACTCCTGAAGTTGCATCATCAGCTCCTTCATCTCCGTCGGTGCTAATCGATAAGGTGATTTTGCTATAGGCATCGTTCCGGGCAACAAGTCGATACGGAATTCTACTTGCCGATCAGGTGGTAATCCAGGAAGATCTTCGGGAAATACTTCCGGATAATCACATACGACATGAATATTCTGCATCACCTTCTTTTCCTTCTTAGCATCGATTACAAATGCTAAATATGAGTCGGAGTTCGCGCATGTTCAGTGCAGGATTTTCATTTCAGTGATATAAGATTTGGGGTATCTATATGCCAAGGGCATCAAATGCAGGGTTCAAGGGTAATGAATGGGTTTGGTTCAATGGTAGCTTAAGCCATTGTGATGTGTCTTGGGCTGGTTCTATCTGTGATAGAGCCACAACGTGATTGGAATCAGAAAGGGATGGGTTGTTGGAGACCGTGTCTTGCTAGTCAGAATTCTTTTTGGGAGGCGCATAGGGATGTTATGAGTGTGCTTCTTGGATCATCAATCGGGTAGGTGTCCGATGGTTTGGGCAATTGGCAGACAAGTTGGGACCATGGAGGTCCCGGTTGTTTTAAGAAAGGTAGCCATGTGGCAGCAAGGTGAGTTGGAGTGGTTTCAACATTTTGGGATTCGTGTGTGGATTCATTTGTTATTCGAGGAAAAAAATGCTAAGTTGCTTGCAGTGGATTAAATAACCTTAGAGCGGTTGATTTGACCCTGTCGCGTAGCTCTCGTCTGAGTCTAACTAATGCAGGGATGAATCTTCTACTCGAAAGGTTATCTGAGCCTTCTGTCAAGTATAAGTATTCTGCAGATGTTTATGGTCAGTGGCTTCATGTTTGTAGGTTTCATCAAGATAATCAGGGTTGGAAGTGTTATGTTTGGCCTGTTATTCGATGAGGTTTTCGTTTGGTAATGTTTCAGCGTAGGCGGTCTGTCAGGAAGTCAGACCAATATGGACCTCAGGTCTCGGAAAAGTAGAAGTGGTTTTGCAGGGGCTAAAGGTTTGTTTTTCTTCTGAATGGGAGTTTTGGGTTGATTTTCGGTTGTCCTTGGAAGGTCGTATTATGCGTAGAATTTTCGGTTGCGTTCCCCAGGATGTTTGTTTTGGCATGAGTGTTAGTAAGGAGCGATTTTAAGGACGAAATATAATATAAGTGGGGGAGAGTTGTAACATCGTGTGTTGAATTATTCCATTTTTAGGTTGGAGATCAAGGACCGAGTATTATCAGGCTTCGGATCCACGAGGAATTGGGTTTTGGATCAATTTGGAATTGGTTAATGTATTTTGGTTGCTTGGGTATTCAGTTTTAGTTTTTAGTTTAAAGGGGTATTTCGGTAATACGTCAGCTCAGACTTTTATGGAAAGTATATTTTAGTTCGGGATATCTTATGGCGAGTATGAATTGATAATAGTGTTGAGCATCTCGATACCTTTCTATGGATATATGAATGGTCGAAATCGAGGTTATATCGAGTGAGTTATAGCCTTCGGAAGAATTAGGGTTCTGGGGGAAAACCCTAGTACGCGGGGCGTACCGAGGAAAAGGAGTTACACGAGGCATAACCGGGAGGAATGTGGGGCGTGGAAGGTTGCATGGTCGTGGATGGTTTGTGAGTATGACGGGCGTACTAAGGGGTACGCGGGGTGTACTCCCTTCAGAGTAAAACCTTAATTTCTAGTCTTGTACCCTATTTAAACAACCTTATGTCATTGGAACCTAACCTTAATTAGCCTCCATAGCCTCTTTTCATCTTAAAACCCTAGTTTTGCAAGGAAGTGTAAGATTTGAGCTTAAAAGTGTGTTTGGTGGTCTTTCTAAAGGATGTTCAAGAAGAAGAAGGTGGTGTTCAAGTTTGAATATAGAAGGAGCTTTTGGATCCAGCATCTAAGGCCTCTTGGAGAGCTTTTGAAGGTAAAAAGCTTGCATCTTGCCTATCCTCCTTGCTAGTTGAGTTAGGGTTTTCTGGAGTCCATTTGTGAGTCCATAAATCATCTCTTGTGAGTTTGGGCAACTCCAGAGGTTAGGAAGGCTAGATCTGGGACTCTTTGACTTGTTTATTGTATAAAAATGCAATCTTGATGTCTTCTATGGTTTCATGCATGAGTTAAGACCTTTGGAAAGGTCTTAATGAGGAAGGATGAGTTGTTGGGACTTCTCATAGCATGCAAAGGCATAAAGTTGCCGACTTTATGCCTTAGAATCATTTAATCCACCAAGGTCTGGAATTTGAGCATTGAGCCTGCATGCATTAAGCACTTAATGGACTTTGTGCATGAGCTGTTTGTATGTTGGGCGTACGATATAGTACGCTGCGCATACATCCCTTTTGCCCAATACGCTAAGCGTACAGAAGAAGTACGTTGGGCATACGCTCTCAGGAAGACTTGGGCCTTAGCGAACTTCAGACCTTTAGGACCTAATGATTTTGGGCTTGGACTTGCTGGTGTTTGGACCTGAAAGTAACTTTGGACCAATGATTACTATGGTTAGGCCTATTGGGCCTTGTGGCCCAATATATAAGTGGACTTCGCATTTGTGGGCCTCGGGTTGGGCCATTTCTTGGACTAAGTTGTTGTGGACCTTCATGGGCCCATTGAAAACATGTTTATGGACTAAGGAAATTATTGGGCTTAAGGATAAGGCTCATTGGAAAATCTTGGGTCTAATTTGGAAAACTGGGCCATAAGTGGACCATATTTGGGCTTTGATGATTGTGAGATATTTGACCATCGGAATGCCAAGTTTTTGGACTAGAATAAATGATTGGGCCTTAAGGTAAGACCATGTAGAGGTTTGGGCTCAATTTGGAAAATTGGGCCATTGGTTGATTAATTGGCCTTTGGGCCTTTTAAATTATAGTTTGGGTCATAGTTATGAATTAGAACCTAATTGCTATTTGGGTGTCTTTTGGTATTGTTAGCTCGGGAAGTTGTCAGGGCAGCAACTAGGGATTTCTTTCAAAAAGCTTCTGTATTCGAGGTGAGTCTCCTCACTATATCCATGGGTCGAAGGCACCAATTTCGGCCCATTATGTGTTATGTAGTATGCTAGTCGTTTCTATGATATGTGGTATGATAGTTGTCTCTGTGATGCTTGCATGGAAGACCCCAGGGGAAGCCCGTTGCATTTGGATATTAGACCATGGGGTGAGACCATGACAACTATATATACGTTGCATGATATCTTGTGGTTGTATGTTATGTGGTATTTTGGGGAACTCACTAAGCTTTGTGCTTACAGTTTTCAATTTATGTTTCAGGTACTTTGGTTTTCAATTGAAAAGGCTCAGGATGATTGTAGAACACACACCGCATGTTTCTGTTTTCTGTGATATACTCTGATTGACAAAGCTATGTTAAAAATTAATTTACCCTGGTTTTTATGGAAAAGACGTGTATTAACGATTTATTAATCTAAAAATAAAATTTTTAAGTCATGATTTTGGAGCATTACATGAGAAGATCGGGTGTATCCGATAGGGGTGAGCAAACCCCAACCAAGAAACCGAGAAACCGACTAAAACCGATGAAACCGAAACCGAAACCGATAAAACCAAAACCGAAGCATAATCGACGATTATGTTTTCTTTTATATATTAAATAATTATATTTTCTTTTATCTTTTTTTTTAAATAACAAAAAACTTCATAAATGATCTATGTTTTGTGAAATGACGGAAATGTCTTTTTATTAACGGTAAAAAGATGACGGTGTCAGCTAAAATGATTATTTGATAAAAATTTTGAAACTATAGGGACTATCTTTTAAGGTTTTTGAAACTTAAAGGCTAAACTTCTGATTTTATAAAACCACATAAACCATTTATAAAATTTTGTCAAATAAGTATCTTAAATGATGATTGTTTGATATTCTAAGAAAATAACAAAATAAATTAAAAAACAAGTTAAATAGAGATTTTACCGTTAAATGAAGTTATAATAATGCCAAGAAGAGAGAACAATATATTGAAAAAGTATATACTGAGCATGACAGCATATGACGTCACAAAGCAACACGTCACCAGGTATGCAGCAATAATTTTCAAAGCTCTCTCTCTTTCTCTCTCCTGCCCAGACTGCCCGCTTTTCCCACTTCCTCTCACGATACTGACCGCTTTGTTTTATGCTGTTCCAATCAACTCCTTCCTGGCCACCTGTATTACCCTTCGTAGTCGAGGGTATAATTGGAAACTTCAGCTCCTGTTCCTGTCATATGGGCAACAACACTCCATTTAGCATTTTTAAAGTAATATTATATGTACCTCTTTTTATTTTTAAATATGCCTCCACTTATCCTATTTCAACATCTATCAATTTATAAAATCAAAAATACATTGTTAGAATTAGTTTTACTTTGTCAAATGGACGGGACAAAGTTTGCATTTAAAATGTTCAAACTAAACATGATACAAAACTAAGCTATAATAATAATAATAATAATAATAATAATAATAATAATAATTAATATTATTATTATTATTATTAACGAAATCAACTATAAATAATAATAATATATTTATAATTTATATAATGAAATTATAAAATAAAGTATATAACTAAAACTAAAATAATTTTCTATTATTATAATTGTTGTTAATAATATAATAATATACATAGAGAGAGAGCTAGGTTCAAATATGGATTGATATTTATTATGCAGACACGTGGATATTGCTATTTTATGAGAATGATATATATATATATATATATATATATATATATATATATATATATATATATATAATATTAGCATATATAATTAATATTTATGATAGATATTAAAAACCAGGTAATTTGTATCCCAATAAGAGAGTGCATTTAGCTTCACCTTCATGGCTTCATATTGATTACAAAACTATATAATTAATATTTGTGATGGATATATAACACATTCAATGAAAAACTACTTATATCAAAGATACTTTAAATAGAAAAAAAAATATCTTTATATGAAACAACACATTCCAAATCATATTAATGTTGTAAGAAATGTAGATGTGAGGCAAACATAGGAAAGTAAATCAAAGTTAGCAACAGATACAAATATATGTAAATCAAATTAGAAGTGTATAGATTTGACTTTTAAGAAACAACAAAATAGAACAATTATCTAATTTATAACCATCATTTCATTAAAAAAATTCTAGAAAAAACCTTAGAAACCCAAATATATTATCTCTTAATGCTTAAAATAACCATCACGTTATATATATTTCAATCATTAAAACCATTTTAGTCATATTTTTGTTCATTAAAAGCATTTTTTCTTAATGTTTCGTGACTATTTTATGTTTTTGTTTTTAAAAATTTCTACAATCAAAACTTATGAAGTTATTATACTGGTTTCAATGAACAATTAAATAAAAATACATTTCTGTATTATAGTTTTATTGAAATCAAAATGCTATAAAATAGTCACAAAATATTAATTTAGATAAAATCAAAAATAACATGATATGTTAATAGATAAAAAAAATGATATATTCTTTTAGATATTTATATTGATTTTTTTTTTAGATTTTCCCAAAACTTTATTACGACAGTAATTGCGTAATTGGTCCATGTTAACTGCTATGATTGAATTTTAGGGATTTTATTCTTTTTTTCTTGGGTTGAAGAAGTCAGCCATTTTGTGAGATTTCAAATCTTTATTTTGAGTACTTCACATATACACATTGCTGGGTGGTGGGTGCTTTTGAACGCAAGAGTATATCTGAATCTGATACAGCTTGCACTCTCTTTCTCTATCGTCTTCCATCTCCATTTCCATTTTTTTATGCGATCTGAATCTCTTTTTGTTCCTACAAAATTAATTTTATAAAAAGTTGCAATCTTTTTTGAAAATTCTCAACTTGGCCTTTTCAATTCCCACTTAAAACCTCCATTTTGGTGGAGTTTTGAGGGAATTTTCTGTTGTATGCAAGTCAAAGACCCTTTTTCTCTTCCTTTTCGAGGTGAGTGTCATCAATCATCATTTTCCACTTTTCATCTCAAATGGGTTTTGATTTTTACATCTAATTTCTTCATCTTTCAACCAAGAACAACCGCTCAAATGACAAATATAGCAAAACTTCCGATCTTTTCGGTTTCTGGGTTTGATTTATGATATCCAATTACCCGCCAGTTTGATTTTTAGGGTTTGTGTTAAAACGATGACATCTAGTAATCAAGAAGCTGTAAAAAAATTGGAGTCTTTACATGTTATGAAATCAAAAGGGAACAAGAAAAAGTGGAAAAACGATGAAGGTTCCGTTGGGTGTTGGAATAAATGGGGGTGTCTCGGCAGCTGTGTTTCTTCAAGATCTAAAGTCGATAGCTCCACAAGTGGCATCAGTTCTCAATTCGGTAAATTATTGCTCCTTTTTTCGTTTCATTTAACAAGATTATCATAATTGAAGTTGGAATCGTTATTATCGCAGAAAGTAAATCAGGTAACGATACAAGCAAAGATCAAACGGTGGTGGCTCCGATAGTATCTCCGACCACCAGTGGCGGAAACAATTTGTCGAGTCCAAAACCAGAAGATGCAATCAAAGTTGCTTCTCAACTTCGAAAATTTGCTTTCAATGATCTTAAAATGGCGACAAGAAATTTCAGACCCGAAAGTCTTCTCGGTGAAGGTGGTTTTGGGTGTGTGTTTAAAGGCTGGATTGAAGAGAACGGCACCGCTCCGGTGAAGCCCGGCACCGGACTTACAGTCGCCGTGAAAACGCTGAATCAGGACGGACTTCAGGGTCATAAAGAGTGGCTGGTTCGATTCTATTATTTTTCCTATTTCCATCTAATTATACCAAAAATATATCGTCGAATGATTCGAATCATTTTAATTCTATATCTGAAAATCTGAAAAAAGATGGTGTTTTTCTCAGGCAGAAGTGGATTTCCTAGGTGATCTTGTGAATCCGAATTTGGTTAAATTGATCGGTTATTGCAACGAAGATGATCAACGGTTGTTAGTTTATGAGTTCTTGCCTCGTGGGAGCTTGGAGAATCACTTGTTCAGAAGTATGTTATTACCCCCTTCATCTTTTTGAAAAATACATAAAAACCCTTGTACTTTCCCCATTTTAACGATTTCAACCCTTTAATTAATTTATTTTTCTTATTGTAGGATCATTGCCTCTTCCATGGTCTATTAGGATGAAAATTGCTCTTGGTGCTGCAAAGGGGCTTGCTTTCCTTCACGAAGAAGCGAAAAGACCCGTGATTTATCGTGATTTTAAAACCTCCAACATTTTGTTAGATGCGGTATGCAACAAGAAAACTTTGTGTTTTAATTTTTCTTTTAAGAGTATTGTTTCTTTTTGTAAATTTATTTCTAATGATTTGTTTTTATTCAGGAATATAACGCCAAACTTTCCGATTTTGGCCTTGCTAAAGATGGCCCAGAGGGTGATAAAACTCACATATCGACACGTGTCATGGGAACTTACGGTTACGCCGCCCCGGAATACGTTATGACAGGTCTTTTATCCTTTTATGTGTTTGCTTACTTTTTGTTTATTTTTTACTTATTGAACTTAACAGTAACAATAACAGCAACAAGTAACAGAGACGCACATACAAAATGATAAAATGGTCTTTTGTTGTCATTTAGCATTAATTATAGACAAAAATATAAAATGGTCATTTACTATCATTCATCATTACTTTCAAAAGAAAAAAAAAATGATAAAATGGTCATTTACTAACAAATTGGTAAAATAGTCATATCTATTGTTTGTACAATGCAAAAAAGTAACATCACACATCATATGTCAAGACAACACATTATACGGTCAACATTTGATAAAAAAATGCCCTTATTGTTGTGTCTTGTTTTATGTTGTCTCTTTTAGGACATTTGAGTATAAGAAGTGATGTATATAGCTTTGGTGTTGTTTTACTCGAAATGTTGACCGGGCGAAGGTCAATGGACAAAAACCGTCCAAACGGGGAACACAATCTCGTTGAGTGGGCCCGCCCACATTTATTAGAGAGAAGACGGTTTTACCGGTTAATCGATCCACGGTTAGAAGGCCATTTCTCAATAAAAGGGGCCCAAAAGGCTGCACAACTTGCGTCCCGTTGTCTTAGCCGTGACCCAAAAGCCCGGCCCTTAATGAGTGAAGTGGTTGAATGTCTTGAACCATTACCGGCCCTTAAAGACATGGCGGGCTCTTCTTATTACCTTCAAACGGTTCAATCCGAACGGGTCGGCTCGGGTTCGGAT
Organism: Lactuca sativa; assembly: GCF_002870075.4. NCBI lineage: Eukaryota > Viridiplantae > Streptophyta > Magnoliopsida > Asterales > Asteraceae > Lactuca > Lactuca sativa. The sequence continues at coordinate 15,266,975 of NC_056626.2, forward strand.
GGGTCTCGGGCACGGGGTGGGTCGTTTTCAAGAAACGGGCAGCAACAGCCACGGACCTTGTCGATACCTCGGGCATCGCCTCATCACCATCAGTTTATTAAGGACTCACCGAAGCCGAATGAGAAGCAATAACAAAGGGCACAATTGGTGTTAAATTTATTGTGAAAAAAATCCCAATTTGGGAGAATGTAATTTATGATATGACATTTTTATTAACATTGTATCATATTTTGTTGTTTAATTAGTATGATGAATTGATCGTATTGGCATGTTGTTTAACGTTTACACATGATTTGTGTGATGTATAATACTAGAGATATATAGAAATATCGACCACAATGATTATTGATTATTGTATCATGTATTTTTGTCGCTAATATGATACAAAGAAAGTAACAACATTCCAAACTCAAACTTGTCCTAAATTGGTCCTAAAATACTTTACACTGATTATCAAACCAGCATAAAACCAGGCCAAATAAGTCGTAAACTATAGTGTTTAAATATTTTTTAAACTCTGGGCTGGGCTTACGTTGTATTTCACGATTCACATCTAACTTTTGGCCCATAATTAAGTTATGGTACAAAACGTTACATGAATAACATGATTATTCCGGTCCAACCTATAGGACCAAATCGAGTTTTTGAATTTAGATAAAAATGATAATTATTATAACCAAAACTTTTTTTACATATATTCTAAAACTTCCATTCACCAATCTTCAAAGCACGTGAAGTTAATGATTTATTACATATTCACGTTTTTCCAGGTTTTGTTTGTGGTTTCAAGACGTAAGTTATATGACATCCCTATTCTAATAAAAGAATAATTTTATTCTCCTTTTGATACGTGTCATCCTATTAGGTCTACTAATTAATGTATATTTTATTCTCCTTTTGTCATGTGTCACCTTATTATGTCTCTTAATTAATGTATCACTTGTCAACTCCATTTCAATTTCAAATTTTAAAATTTCCACTTTAATTACATTAAATTAATAATATTATAATAAAAATTAAAATAAAAATAATACAAATGATATAATTTCACATAGTTATTTAAATCAATTATTAAAATTTATATAACTGAAAAAACTCTAAATTAATAATTTATTTAAAATAATTAATTAATAATTTTGAGTTTTTATTATAAAAATTTAATTAATTTTGTAACCGTGGTTCTCACGGGTTATAAACTAGTTGGTAATATATTAGAGTTGTAGTAGTCACTAAGACTGTTGGGAGTGGGCTGCGGTTTGGAACTGCATTCATGCCATCTGGACAACAAACACCGCCCCCTGAGTGCGGTTTCCTGCGGCTTTGGCGGCAGTGTTGCTAAAAAAGACCGTGTGCTGTGATTGGGTGCTACATCCTTGACCGTTGAACGGTCCTTGCGTCATAATTTATTTATTCATTTATTTATTTATTTTTTAATACTTTACTATATATATATATATATATATATATATATATATATATACTTACAATTTTTCACATAACATTTAACCAAAATCCTTACACTTTTACTCTCTTTTTCTCCAATTTTTTTGAAAATGTCTTCTTCCAAAAGACTCAGCGAAGAAAAAACATCCTTTAGAAACATCATAACCCCAATACCTTCATTTGATCAGCCGATTTTTTCACCTCCGTATTACCATTATGGCGGTATGCTTCCGTATTTTCCACAACGACCAACACAACCACTACCATAAACACTACCACAACCTGACACAGATTTTAATTCATTTGATTTTTTGTCTCAATCTGAGTTTGTTCAAAAACATAAACACAACCACAAACGGTCGTTTCTGATTCCGAACTGGAATTCATTAAAGAAACTCAGCCCACTCGAGCAGCAACTAAAAGAAAAGAGAAGGAAGAGGCTAAATGTTGGGAACCCCTAGAAGTGTTAGTGTTGGCACAATCTTAGATTGATATTTCAGAAGATGCGACGGTTGGAAAAGACCAAAAACATGACCGCTTTTGGATTCGCGTTTTACATAGGTTCCATAAAAGAATAAACCGTGGAGAATACCGTTCAAAACATCAAGTGTGCTTGAAATGGGGGAAGATGAACAAGGAAATCATGTTGTTTAATAATTTTTATAACAACATGAAACGTCAATGGAAAAGTGGAGAAAACGATGATGTGATTTTGAAAAAAGCGCTGAAAGTGTATCAAAAAGAAAACCTGAAGGCTTTCAAGTTTTTTGAAGTTTGGAATTTTGTGAAAGATAATAAGAAATGACAAAGTAACAAAACATAAGACGAGCATATCGACAGTGGTTCAAAACGCAGCAGAACATCTGAGTCTGATCACACTACATCAGATGCTCGTGTTCAGTTTGATCTGAACGAAGATGAACCTGTTTCAATTTCACTACCTTCTCGACCAATGGGAAGAGACAAAGCAAAAAGCAAAGGCAAAGACAAAGCGTGGGGTTCAGATGAGTTGAAAAAAATAGAGGCCAACATGAAGGGTATAAAAGATAGAATAGACAAGATTTTGCAAATTGCTTCTGAAAGAGAGCTACGGAAACAAAGAGATAGTGACATGCGAGTACTATCGTTGGACACGTCGAATAAGACCGGAGACGAGCTTCAAGTTGTTTTGGCGATGGAGGAAGTGAAAAAACGTTAAGCAAATCGTGGCTAATTTCTAGTTTTTTTTTCAAGTTTTTAATCGTTTGGTGTGCGTGCATGTTTTAATAAGTTGTAGGTTTTATGTTATTAATCTGCTTTTCTAAATTTTTAGTTTTTTTTTTTTTTTTTTTTTTTAAGTTAAGCAATATATGGTATTTGTATTTTTAATTAATGAAATATTATCTTTTTAAAATTATACTTTTTAATTAAAAAATAAGTTTTATTAAATTAAAATAGTTAAAAAAACAATGATAAAAAATAAAAATACGGCACCACTCCCTTGGTGTGACAAAAAAAAATAACGTGACGCTTATGTGGCGGTAAAGGGAGTGCGGTTTCGGTCGCACAACTTCCTCCGGCGTAAAACAACCAAAATACGTCCTCATATATGAAACGAAAATGAAAATATATATCCTTATGATCACAAAATAATCTTCAATTTTGTAAAACGGATTTTACCAACAAGCACCTTTATCTTTGCTAAATCACTTTGGCATAGTCCCAAAACCAAAACAAGAGCCAAAAAAAAAAAAAAAAGTTTCCAAAAGTCACCTACCTACCTATACCTACATTATTTCTCTTCACCCATACAAAAACCACCATAACAAATATCATCAACACTAGACACAAGTATTGTTTCGGGCGAATCCTTCCTTCATTTCCAAAATTCAAGGCTTGAAAGCAAGAGCCAAACCAACCTTAGCACTCTTTTCAATAGCCCTTGTATCCACTTCCCCCGAGATAGTAAAAACCGATTTCGGGCGCCATTCATGCTGAACAAGACCACTTGCAATTCCAAAATTATTGACCCGTGCCTTGACCATAGTCAACGGGTCCAACGAGTGCTGTGTCCCAAAAGTCAACGAGTTTTCATTACTCGAAAACCCATGAGTCAACTCACCACCCACAGCCGTATTAGTCAACGGACTTACAGTGTGGTAGTAGGAAGCAGTAAGCGTGTCCCCTTTATCATTCCTATAAATAAATAAATACATACATAAATAACTACCCAGTTATAATAGTGAAAATTATTTTAATTTTAATTTATTTAACCAGAAAATAAAAAAATAACGACCCACAGTGTCAAAGATGCAATGAGGTCAGAAGTTGAGAAACTGAGTCCCGCATTGTATTTGGTGAAGTTTCCGGAAGCAGTGTCGAAGGAAATATCGGTCCCGACTGCAACCGTGTTGTTTCCAGCCACGCCAGAGAAGTTGACTATGGGACTTGCGGTCAAACCGATGCTTGTACTGATTCCTGCATGTTCGTGCAAGTATTGAAGTTCCACCTGTACCCAAACTCCAGTATCAGTATCAGTATCAGTGTCAGTATGAGTAACATCATCTCAATAAGTACCTTGCCAGATCTCTGATCAGGAACAACAAAGCTGAAGATTGTTTTGAGTCCAGGTGCAGCTTCATCAATGGTGATGGTGGTGAAAACCTGAGTTGTTGCCATATATGCAACAAGATGTTTAATTGCAGTTTAGAAACCAAGTGAAGTTGTAACTAATCATGGTTGTTACCTTAGAGTTTGTGTCCACTTTGACATCGGTTGTGATGTTTTTGTTGATGAGTTTTGTGTTCACATCAGCCAAAAACAACTCGCCTTTCTTAGCTCCTGATGAGGTGATTGACTGAAATATAGATGAAATTAGAGAGAGAGCAAAGTATTAAATGTAGAAAATGTTTACAGTGGTTAAAAGAGGGACGTGACAGTAGATCAAAGAATAAAGTGTGCATAGCATAATAAAAACAGAATTTCTTTCCATAATCATACAATTTAATTAGATTGTAGATTATGAGTTAGCTAATTAATGGGACTTCAAGCAATCTAACAACTAAATTATTTGTACAGTTAACAACAATTAACCTACAAAATTTGATTTACAGGGGAGGGAGCAGCAATGGCCTAACCCTAGCTTCAGTTTCAAATTAGAATATTAGATACAGATAAGTTGTTAATCACCATATGCATGGTGAAATATAGAAATGCATATGTTCATACTTGATACAGATATACACGCAGACAGATAGATAGGAAGATAGAGATAAGAGAAACACTGACAACTCCGTTGGCGGTATATGTTGTGAGAGAAAACTTATGGTCGCCCTGGTAATCCCTGTAAAGAAGATCTGAAAAACACAAAAACGAAACGATAATGATATCAAGATCAATCATATTCAAAACAATAAAGCAATAAACAACAGTATCGATTGAAGCAGAAGAGACAAAAAATACACTCACAATCACACGACACAAACAGACGCGAAGCAAAAAAAAAAAAATAGCCGTTTAATTTTTTTGAATGGTTATCGAAAGAATCATACGCAACAGTATCAATCAATTGGAAAACTAATGCAGAAACGGAAACAAGTAAATCGATACGTAAAATTAAAACAAAACAAAAGGAAGTGAAAAATTGAATCGATGAGTGTTTGTTTGTTTGTTTGTTACCTCTGGCTTTTTTCCCGATATCGGGGTAGAGACCTGGACCTTTCCCCATCTCTTCTGTTCTTCGTGCTCGAGAAATTTGTGAGTGATTTTTGTGCGACAGAGAAGGCGTCTTTAAACACAACCTGTTGAAATGAATCGGTGCGGATGAAATATTTTCACATCGAGGACATATAATTTTTATAAGTTGCATTATCACCCCCTGAATTATAATTATAAGAGGGTGTTTGAGAAAATCTTTTAAAATGACTTTTAAAACAACTTTTTGTCAAGAACAAAAATAAGTTTTTTAAAAATCATGAATTTATGAATTTTTGTAACTTTTACATTTTAAAAAGTGTTCTTCTGTAAAAAGCCAAAAAATCAAAAGAACTTTTATTAAAAGAACTTTTTGGTATGAAAAACAATCCCAAACACCTCTGTTGCATTGATGCATATTTTTGTTAATTTGTTTGTTTTTATAAATGATAGTTTAATTTATTCAAATTTCAAAAGCAACTAAAATGGAATATCCAAAGTCCATCATTTTAGTCAATTAGACGAAGTAGCAGTGAAATGCATTGAATCATCATCTTCACTAGAAATAAATAAAGGGAGGAAATAAAATGATAAATAGAAAAGATTTTCATGAAAATAAAAATATTACAAGTGATTTGATTTATATACGAGCTTTGTTTCTTGGTTGGTGGCAACTAAGTTTCAAACCATTTTATATATTAATTTGTAATTTAATATCAATAGAGTTACAGAAGGGTAAAGGGTAAAATAGTGATATTTAGTATTTAACACATTCGGTGAAAGGTAGAGCTTCAAACCTGGTTCAAACAACCCCTCACTATTTGTTTACGCTGGTTAAAAAAGTGGAGATCAAAGAAGTTCTTTGAAAAAGATTGAATTATCTATAGTCTCTCTCACTGAATCCGGCGCATAGATCCAATCTTCCGGCGACGGTTGTGATTGCCGGCGAGCAACACTTTCATCCGCAAACGACCTCTCTTTATCCTTCTCCAGGTAGCACGTTTTATAATTTTACCTGTTTTGAATTTTTAGTACGTTAAAATTCAAACCACTGGTCTATCTTTGCTTGAATGAAGTCGCTATCGATGATTATTTTGGGGCAAGAAAGTATTTCTTCATTTGAGGAAGTAATATCCGCCATAGATGAACTTGAAAAAGCTTTGTGAAAAAAATAGGGTTTTTAAAAACGAACCCAGTTGCGTTGCTTGTATTAATTTTCGGTATCTATTCTCCATTTTATAGAATATTAATAAAAAATTTCAAACAAATACTCTGTTTCAACATCACATCAGTTTGCTCATGTAGTATCATAGTATACATCTCCTTTGGCGTTTTCCTACTCCTACATACTCCGTTTTCAACATTTTAATCTAATATTTTGCAGTATCAAAACCTAGGATTCGGGGCCTAGAAGTCTGCAAATGGCCACTCGTTACCAGCCTTCTTTCTTGAAGATCTTGCAGGACCCATCCGCTGCCTCTTACATAGTACTCATCTTCTTCTCGGAGTACTCGAGTTAATTTCTGTTTTTTTTTTTCTGTTCTATTGATTCCATTCATGAAATCGTGGTATTTTGCAGGCAATACCACCGGATTTTGTCCGTGATCACATGGAGAACAAGATCCCTGAGAGCTCGATAATCCGATCTGTAACTGGAGAGCATTCATGGAGTGTGAAGATCAAAAATATTGATGGAATCCACTGTTTTGCAGATGGATGGAACAATGTAGTTGCAGATAGCCAGTTGGGTTTATGGGATTTTCTTGTATTTTCCCTAGTTGATGAATCCACCTTCACACTTACAAGTTTCGGTCCCAATGGGTGTGAAAAAAAATTTCCCTCAGAAATCCCTGAAAAGAATGGTAAAGAAGAAGAAGAAGAAGAAGAAGATAATAATAATAATAATGGTGCTGGTGATCATGGTGTTGGTCGTGATGGCGATAAAGAAGATGATGAAGATGACTGTGGTGAGATCGGCGGGGATGATGATGATGGTGTTGGAGATCCTTTCTTTAAGATGATTATATCTCAAGGCCACAAATGTTGTATGGTAAGATTCGTTGTGCTATAACTAACATAAATTCTTCTTAATCTTTCAGATTTATGCGTTCTAAAAAGAGAATGTAACTTGTGTTTGCATATATCAGCGCGTCCCATCGGAATTTGTGCGGTTGGCCGGAATCGAGGCGGGAAGAAGAAGTATAACCATGAGGAATCCTGCCGGAAAAGAGTGGCAGATGAGTTTTCGTTCGGAGAGCAAGGTGTGTACAAGGTACTATTTGTCTTCAGTTTGGAGTGATTTCTGGCGACTGAATAACTTATCAGAAGGAGATGAATGCGTCTTCAAGTTCATAAAGAACGAAGACAAATTACTTCTAGAAACCATAACCAAGAAACACCCAGCCGGAAAAGTTCAGGCAGCTGAGGTCCCGCCGACTGTGGTTTTGAAGAGACCGGTAGGGCGGCCGCCGCGTGTGGAGGTGGAGAAGGAGGTGCGGGCCAAGAAGCCAGCTGGCAAAGTTCAGGCCGCTGAGGTTAGGAAACCGGTAGGACGGCCGCCGCGTGCGGAGGTGGTGAGAGAAGAGGTGGGGAAGAGATCAGTTGGAAGACCACGTAAGAGGAAGAGTACAGCTGGCCTCTGATGTTACTTTCACATTTTTAGAAGGTTTAGTGGGCTAACTTCAATTTTTGCGTATATGTAAAATGTTTTGCTTTATCTGAAACATTACATTAAAATATAGTCATCGCAGTTAGAGTTAAATGGTATGTAATCTAGAAAAAGGGTTACGTCAGGTTTATTTATATTTATATATCCTTTTTTAATATATATTTAATCATTTAATTTGTTAAATGTGATAATATATTATTATTTTTAATTGTTATAATAGATATAATAATAATATATGAACATATTTAACAAGTTAAATGTTTAAATATATAAAAAAAAAACTTGTCTAAATATGAATAATTTAAATTTATATCTTTTATAGAGTTATTTTTAAACTTTTTTATAACAATTTTAAAATGTTTCATAGATTTTGTATGATAATTTATTATTATTTTTTATAACATTTTAAAATATTTTCATAAAATAGCAGTTTAAAATGTTGTATTAAAAAAATTAAAAGTTTATTAACTTCAAATTAAAAGGTATTAAAAAGATGATATAAATTTAAAACATTTACATTATATAAATTTTTTTTGTTTTTTTATTTGCTACGTAATATTTTTTTTAGAAGACCCTCCATACTTATTATTACATATTTAATTTATTTAATTTTGTTGTTAGACACTATTTACTTTAAAAATATTATATATACTTAAAAAAACAAAAAAAAACATAAGAGACTATATAAAGTATTTCACAACACAAAAACATATTTATTAATTAAAAAGTAAAATTTAGAATCGATCAATATTTAATTAATATTTAGGATATTAAGGATATTTTAAAAATAATAGTTGAAAAAAATAATACAAAAAAATGAAAAATAAAAAGAAAATTACTTATTATGGTAATTAATTTTTCGTTTTGTTCACATTTAGACAACTTTCCATTTTTTGTACACATTTGACCATTTAACTTGTTAAATGTATTCACTTATTACTATTGTCACCTGCTATAGCCGATGACAACGATAATATATGAACAAATATAACAAGTTAAATGGTTAAATGTGTACAAAAAAAATTGTCCAAATATGAACAAAACGACAAAGATAATTACCCTGGTAAGTCATCTCGTATATAACCTAAGTCCATTGACTTAAATGTTTAAGGGCATCTTAATTCCACTGAACTTTAAGGAATTCAATGGATTGTCACATGAGCATTTCACTTTTTATTCAACTTTACTCCTTAACATCCACATTCCATTAAACTTTATACAGTTAAAAAAGGAGTAAATTACATGAATGGTCCCTATGGTTTGAGCTAATTTGCACGTTTGGTCCATAACTTATTTTTTTAACTCTAAAAGTCCTTACTATTTGTTTTTATTGCGCGCTTGGTCCCTTTCATACCTAAAAAGACTATTTTGCCCTTGATTTTTTAATTTATTTAAATAAACACACACCCGACCCCACTTCCACCTCACTTTACATTACCTTACCTACCCCATCTTATTTAAATAAACTAAATAATCAAGGGCAAAATAGTCTTTTTAGGTAAGATAGGGACTAAACGCGCAACAAAAACAAATTGTAGGGACCTTCCGAGTTAAAAAAGTAAGTTAGGGACCAAACGAGTAAATTACCCCAAACGGTAGGAACCATTCGTGTAATTTACACTAAAAAAAAAATACAATACTCAAAAATACATTAATTAAAATTTACGAAACCTAAAACATTTAATATCTGAAAATACATTAATTAAAAAACATGAAACCTAAAAATATATTAATAAAAAAATGACACCTATAAATTATATTTTATCTTGAACTTTTCACAATCGTTCATCCAAATTTTTCGTCCTATCTCCGACATGCTACTCAAATCTATGACAGTCGAAAATAATGTGTAATAGTTCGGTTAATGTAATATTTATTGAAATTAGTTTGTATTAGATTTGTAACATATATATTTCTTTTTATGGGAGTTTTTAGTTTTAAACACTTCATTTATGTTATTTCACTACAAGAAAAAAGGCCTTTTACGACGCGCAAAACACGACGCTCTTTGATTTATGTTACGCATTAGAGAGCGACATTAAAAAAGTGTCATCTCTTCAAAAATTTTAAGGATTTAGGTCGCGCATTACTGAGTGCCCTTAAATTAGTGTCTGGTGTAAAAATATTAAAAACACGGAGGGCACCTATAATAAAAAGAGCGTCCTCTACAAATGTCGCTTTATAATTTTAATAAACGCGCCTCCTTGATAGGTTAGGGGGGAAACTAAATCCCCCAAAATTTTGAACACCCGCTTCCTCTTCCTCTCTGCTCTCTACCCTCCAAAATCGACTTCATTCTCTCCCTTCTTTCTCTCTGCAAACCCCTTCCTCTCCGATCGACTTTCACTTCCTTCTATGTGCAAACCCTAATCAAACATAACACATTTGAAATAGTAATGGTGTTGTGACTCCTCAGGCTAGAACATCGGCGACTACACACCTATCAAATAATATCTCTCATACTCGTCATAGAAGAATGACATATATCACCATTGGTACATAAGATTAGATATCAACTCCTCAGGCTCACCGTTCCACCTCTTCCCCACCCTAATACATTTACTAAGACTCCTCAGGTTTACAAGCCCAAGGTTTGATTGCACTAAGGTATGAAAAGGACGCTTCTACCCTGCCCTATTTCTTCAGTCATTCAACAAATAAGGGGGCACGCAATTTCTCATTCATATCTCGACTTCATCTTCTCAATCAAGAAAAAGGATTATGATTTTTCCCTAAATGTGCGATTTCATCTAGTATTGTCAATTTCTACTTTATGCCTCTGATTTTTTCCTGTATCTACTTCTCATCTCTGTAAACAACTTTATTTCACGTTTCAGCTTATAGATATTGGCTTAGAACTAGCTGCTGTTTGGGAAGCTATCTATCAACCACATGTAACAGGTATCCAATTATTAATATATACAACTAGGTTACAAAAATAACTTCTTAAAATCAAGAACCAACTATTTAAACTAACGTTATATAGTCTCTTATATGTGATGTAAATAAGCTATTGAGGTAGTTTTTGATCAATTTTAATTCTTTTTTTTTTCTAGCTATTGAGCCAATTCAAGATTACAAAGAGAGATGGGGTTTGTCATTTTGTTTTCAGTTTTAGTCTTAAGTTCGTATTCCTACCCTTATATGTTAACTTATTTGCTGAATTATATGTTTTGAAAAGAAGAATGGAGTTGTATGCTCTCAAAGTGGTGATAATTCCAATAAATAGATCAAAAAAGAAAGGGGAGGAGCTATGCACTCCAACTGTTTGACGAAATGCTTGAAAGAGCCATCTCACCTAAGTCAGACCTTATAACATCACCTGACGTACATATGACTGTGAATTTATGGCCCTCACTAGAAATTTACTCTTTTGCAGTTTTTTACCTGCCTAGCTAATGAATATGAAAGAAGGCATATGTCAGCTTCCTCTATTGCAAGGTAATTTAATTCCATATCTATTGAGGTAGTTTTTGATCATTATGAAAGAAAGTAACAAATTCATTTTCAATCTATTCATTAAAGTGTAAATAAGCTTACTAAGATAAAAAATGATAAAAAATTAATGCTAATGTTTCCTCACCACAGGTCAACTCTATTTTATAAATTTTAACTTATAAGTCAAACTTTCCATTTATGTGATTGTACACTCACTTTTCACTTTCTATTCCTCTATCAGACATTAAAGTGCTTGGGTCAATTTGTTCAGAACTTTCAAAGCCTAACAAAAAGTCAGTTCATGGGTAAGTTTGTCTTTTTTTTCATTGTCCCCCTTTTCCAAATCAGCTCTGTTATTGTTCATAAAGCTTAAAAAGACTGCTTTTTCCCAGAGGTTTTGGTTCCATTATGGCAAACATTCTTCTAAAAAAAACTGAATTTTTTAACACATGATCATGAGACAAGTATCTTTTTAACACATGATTTTATATAATAATAATACTAGAAACCAGCCCATCCAGCAGGTCGTGAAGCTGAATTACTTTCTTTGTTTTTGAACTCCTCCCCATAACTAGAACGCCCGGAATTAGTGGTGATGATAGGGATATTAGGTGTTGTGTTTACCTGAGAGTGAGAACTAGCAGAGGCAGGAACCGTTGTGAAGCTTTCTTCTCCAAAACCCCATCTGGTGGTGCGGCCTTCAGCTGCTTGCTTGTTCTGGTGCCCATTGTTTCTTATAATCTTATTCTAATAGATTTGGAGTTTTTTTTGTGGGATTCTCCTCAGGAAATGCCTGCCATGAATTTTGTTCAGGGGAATCTTTATCAAATAATCCCTTTTCAACCTCCCAAACTCTTCCATCTTTCACTTTCTGCTATTAAAACTAAACAAACAAATTAATACCATTCTTTTTGCCTATAAGAAACCAACTGAATTGAAGAGGAGTAACCTAATGTTAACGGTACAAACATGAAAAAGAAACAGCCCCATAAAGTTGTGTAGATTAAGTGTTTTACCCATTAACTCTATTAAGTAAAAAAGAAGCACGTTAGTGTCTCTTTATGCAAGCTTAACCTTAAAGCTTAACCTTATCTTAAACTTAAAGCTTCTTACTGCTCCTAAGTTAATTTACATTTATGCCCTTTGTTTTCTTTTTCATTACATACAACAATGAAGTAACTGATGTCTATTTCTTTCTACTCATACATATGTCTAGTTCACCATAAAACTCCTTCATTGTAGCAATATCTTTTTTCCTTTCCTCTTCAAGTGCTTCTTTCTCCTCCTGAAGTTCAGTTACTTTCTTCAACATATCTTGTCCTCGTTTATTCTCTTTAAGTATTTGCTTACGAAGAGACTCCAACTCCAAATCTGACATTTCCACTTGCGTTCCCAACCTTGAAACATTACTTTTCAAAACTTCAATTTCATTTCTTGATGCTTCAGCACAAAGTCTATGATCCTCATTGTTTTGAATTTGATTGTTGTTGTTGTGCTCTGGGATTTTTATTAAATCAGCCATACTTATATCTGAAAGTGAACCCATTGACCAATATGTTTTTGATGAGGTTTTGAGTTCCTTGAAACAGTTGTATTTTGATTAACATTAAAAAGCAATCTATAAGAAAAATCCAAAACGGGTGGCTATGATTCTGTTTTCCATCAGATCTATAGTCATATTGTAAAAATCATACCTTGAGCTATAGAACTCAAACGGACCCCAAACCAGTTCCCAAAGTTCAAAAATTGAGTTGGCTAACTTTCTTAAGCAGCCCAACTTCACTAGTAAGGACGTTATCTATGTGCAAGAATGGAATGTTTGCTGTTAGGTCTGATCCGGGTCTGTTCTGATATGTCATTTTGTTTTCATCATTTATAAGGCTTGGAAAAGGATCCAGAGTGATTCCAAGTTTCTATATGTTCCTGATATTATGAATTTAAGATCTGGAGCAGATGGGGTGTTATTTCCAATTATAAATTGGTTAGAATTGATCCAGACTCCAGATCAGTGGGCAGTCACCAGCTTTTACTAGTGTTGTGATTGTCCACAATGTGAATTTTATATCCGGAGCTTGGGAAATGCTTTTCATTCAATTCCAACTCTGAGACTTTCATTTGTATGTCCTTTACTTCTCTGAATTTTGGTTTGGACGAATTCTACTCACAAGTTGGGTAGAATTGGCCAACCTCACTTGACTGTCTTGTTGGAGATAGAAGTGATACACCTTTTTGTAAAATTCATATTTAATTCATCCTTTGGAGTTAGAAGGAGTTCTTTATAGTTCTGGAATCCTAAACAATCATAGTTTTCTATAAAATTTACTTAAAGCTATGTTTCTGTTTTAGATTTTGGAGTAAATCCGTTTTGAACAGCAGGTCTGTTTTGGAGACCTTGCTGTGATTACTTTTTTCTCAACTCATAGCTTCATTACTTCTCCTTTCTAACCTTTAGTCCTTCTAAGATGGGTTTTAAAAGTTTAAAATTTTTGCAAGTGTGCTATTGAAAATGATTAGCTGTACAGCTCTTTGTTGTATCTCAGTATTTATTATAAACTCACTTGCTGAATATTGCCCAGATCTGGTTTTGTAATTCGGGATCTGGTGGTTGAGAGTGCATCAAAATCTTTGCGTATGTTGAGAGAAGAATGGATATTGTTGGAGTCCTGTAGAAACAAAAAAAAATAGATGATGATCACAAAAGAAAACATAGATGTATAGAAATAGAAATACTCACGATACAGTAAGAAGCTTCTCATGTATAATGACAAAAATGTCCTTTGGGCTACACCCAGGTCGTCTGGCCAAAAGATGGTTGTATTCTCCAAGCAGATAAGCACTAACCTGCATAATGACATCAGCATACAGTTGTCTATATTTGTGTAGGAAATATAAGATATAATCTACATACCTTCACCATTGTCTCATGTATTGCAGGCTTATCAAGATATTCTCTAGCTTTGAGAGCTGCATAAGGCTAATGATTAAAAAAAGAAAAGTGAGTCAGTAGTAAGTCCTATGAACTTTAATAATGCAGATACCAATCTACATTCTACAATACCAAATTAATTAGAATATTCATGAATCATAATGGAGATTCTAAAGATCATCATCCAAATGCACCAAAATTTAGAGTAAGATCGAACCACTATTAATGAAGGTATTCTACTGGGCTAGGATGCTTGTTGTTTGGATATGGAGCCATGGAAGAACTTGGACCCTTCCGTGTTAACAGTGATGGAAAAACACTCTACCCCAACCACTATGCATGGAACAATGGTAACAAAAATTCCTTTAATTACTATGTCTCATTCACATCACTTATAATCTTAGTCCCTATCTTGCTGGTGCATGCCTAACCCTATAAAACCTTTGCTTTTGAGGTACTAACTGTTTTCTCCTGGAATTTTTTTTGCCTGAGATTTTTTGCTGCCAGCTATCCCTTCGGGACCACTCTTATGTATTATGTTAAAAGCACCAATTCAGAAATTTGCTGATTATGTAAGTCAGCTTTCCTCTTCCTTTTTGCTTTTTATTATTTATGCACCCTTATGCCACAAATATCTTTATTTATCATACTAAATATGCAACCATCCATTATTTTACTCCTAACTTGTTGTATAATTCATTCATGTCAGCTGCATATATGTTGCATAAAATAAATTGGTAAAAGTAGACATGTGAATTATGCATCTGTTATCTCAAATCTTACATTTATTTTTATTTCTGTTATTGTTTTTTCCAGCTTTTAGGTGTTGGTGTCAAGCTTGTTGGCAATACAGTGTGGAGTACCCTCTTTCATCAATTCTTAATAGTGATGTCACGTGAGAAATCATTTTTCTTTTTGTTAAACAAGTCTTTATTATCATGTATTAGGTCATACCATGGGTAAAAACAGCCTTGCCCCTGGTTCCGGGGTTGTCACAAAATACTTGACTTTTTAACTTTGTTTGTGGTTTCATTTAGTAATAATCCTTCTGAGGGGGTGTTTGTTGGGCTGCTTCTTTCAATGTCATTAACAACAGTGGTAAGTAAAATCTTACTACTATGAACCTCTTTTGCTTAAACCTACCTTATTGACCTGTAGCTGATTAAACATTAAATTAATTATGCAGGTTTTGAAGTTTTTGATGGAAAAGAATAGTGTTAATGCTCTTCATAGAAAAGTATGTTGGTATTTTAGGAAATTTGGCTAATAATTTAGTTAATTATATAAAAAATGTTGAAATCTTACATTTGTCTACTATTGGAATGATTATTTGTAGTATTACATTCGTCTACTATTCGAATGATTATTTGTATAACATTAACTTTTGTGCAATGCATTGTATTATTTGTATATGGTATTTATTTTCCATTATGTGACATAAAATGCAAATTTAATATGAAAATAAGTAAATCCATAAATAAATTTTTTTTTTAATTTAAAATTACGATACGCAAAAATGTGTGTCATCTTCATTTATGACATGGCCTTTCTTGACAGGGGCTTTCTTGATACGCATTGCGTGTCATTAACACGCGCGTCGTAAGGTTACGACACGCGAATGCGTGTCGTCTTCCTTTATGACAGGGCCTTCCTTGATACGCATTGCGTGTCGTAACCGCGCGTCGTAAATGCGTGTCGTAAATGCGCGTCGTAAATGCGCGTCGTCTCTAGACGACGCGCAAATGCGCGTCGTCTATCTTTATGACATGGCCTTCCTTGACACGCATTTGCGCGTCGTCTGAGCCATTTACGACGCGCAATGAGCGTCGTAAAAGGCCTTTTTTCTTGTAGTGTTTATTTAAAAACAAATAAAACCTAAAATTGATATATTAAATAATATAATACCTAAAAATATGGTTAATTTTATTTATGGTTTAATTAAAAAATATAAAAATACAAATGAACATGGTTACCTATATATTTTGTTTGAAATTTAATTGAAAAATAATAGATTAATTTCATTCAACCACTCAATCATCATACAACTCTTCCATTCAACCATCATCCATGTCATCACCCACACTCCATTCAACCTCTATTCAATCCTAATCACCATCTATTTAACTCCTATTAAACTCTCATTATGGATGCCCTAAGTATTATATTTTCCAACTTGAATCACATGTGCAACATTGACGGTTTTACCCCTATGGATTTTGGAAGTCTAAATTGGATTTAATTTGAATTTCAGTTTTCTTGTTGCACTTTCTAAGTATTTGGTGTTTTTGTGTAACACCTGTGTTCCAGATTGGTTAATCTTACTTTTATCAGGGACCAAAGATTAAGGTTTGGAGGAAATCATGGCCATGGCATGGAAATTGTTTAATGAACCGTGTGTGTTATTGGATCGCCACGATGTGACCAAAGGTTGCCACAACATGACAACTGTCTTGGCCCAAGCACATGATTCTTTTAGGGTTTAGTTCGTATTTAAACCACTCTAAGTCATTTTTAGGGTTCCTTATCAGCCTCCATCATCCTCAAGTTTCAGAAACCCTAACCCTAATTCCTACTTGACAAGTGTGAGTCTATTTTGGTGACCTTGGTTGCTTGGAAAGAAAGAAAAGGCATTGGAAAGGTTGTATTGCTTCTTGGCTGAAGTGAAGATCTCTTTTGCACATCTCTGGACCTTTGTAAGTGTCCAAGTTTCTTGCTTTATGGCTTAAAGTGGTTATATGTTGAATATTGTCCCATGTTCTTCATACTTGAGCAATTTTGGAAGGAAGCAACAAATAAAGTTGGCAACTTTATGACTCTCCTGAGTCTCATGAGCAACATATATTGTAATTCTAGGTTTTGGTTGAAGGTTCTTGATCTTACAAGAGTTTTGGTCATTTTTAGCCTATTTTTACCTAAAATGGATTCTAGACATGTATTGGTATGCATGTACACAAAGCTTCCACATTTGTGATGATCTGGTATTAGAAAACCCTTATGGAGTGGTTAGGTTAAGGACTTTTCATATTAGGGGCTTAATGGTTAAGATATTATGGTATTTGGCTTTATTTGGACCAAAGGTTGGAGATCTTAACCTCTTTGGGTGTCTTAATGGATAAAGTTGGAACCTTTATCCATTTAGAGCATAGAATAGACTAGATATGAGCTTTGGAGCTCTTGGAATCGAAGAAAACAAATTAATCCATTAAGTTGTTGGAATCTTAGCTCCCACGGTGTGGCCATAGGTCGCCACGACATGTCGATTGGGAATTTCACGTATGTTTGATCACATAAGGGCCATGATGTGGACAAGGAAGGACACGGCGTGGCGGTTGACTAAAGTCAACATCGGCCGATGACTTTGATCGTTGACATTTTGACCAGTTTGAATTTTGTTCAAATTTGGGTGGAATTGAATAATTGGCTAAGGATTGGTCTCAACTTGGTTTTAGGAAGATTGGGTTGGTTGTGTTGTTGCTGAGGTAGTTGTTGAGCTTCTATTGAGCTGTTCAAGTAACTTTTACTCACTGTACTTGTTGGTCGAAGGCATCAATATCGGGCCACTAGGTTATCTATCCTGGTATATAGGATGAAGTTATTCTTGTTATATGTTAGATTAGTAGATTTGTATGATTACTTGTTTCCTGGTTATATGTTTATTTATTGAATATGTCGACATAGTGTGGTTAGGTTGAGGCGGTACTGCTTTGTGTTGTACGCCAACAAACCCGAGAGCAATCCAGTCATATGTTGAGGGTCGGGAAGAGCATTACAGTCTTATGTTATGGGCTCATAAGCAATCCAGTCATAAGCTGAGGTCCGGGAAGGGCATTCCAGTCTTATGACGTGGGCTCGGGAGTAGGCCAGTCATGGGTTGTGGGCTCGAGGGTAATCTGGTCCGATGACTATGGACCCATTAGACATGTTGTTATATGTTTGTGTGTGTGGTATTTTGAGAGAACTCACTAAGCTTTGGCTTACAGTTTTATTTCATGGTTTCAGGTACATCAGATGATCGAGACAAGGCGAATGCAAGATTATGCACATCATCCTTGGATATTTTGTTGATTAATGATTTTGGGATACTCTGAATTTAACTATGTTCTTGAAAACAATGTTTTTGTAGGGTTTATGGATTATTAAAGGGTTTTAACAATGAAAATTTTTACTATGATTTTTGGGATATTACATTCTGAGAAGTTTTTTCCTACAAATCTTGTTACTTCCACATTTTCAAAAGCTTCCTACACATGTTTTTGTACAGCATGACACCATAAAGGGAGAAGTTTATGTGTTAGAAACTAAAGGGAGTAATTTTAACACATATCTTTAAAAGGGGGTCAAAAGGATGTGATTCAAAAAGTTAGCTAAAAAGAGAACGACTTAAATGGGTTGAACACTCAAAAGTCACCCAAAGTATATTCAAATGTTCACAGTATCTAATTACCAGTTTAAGAATTAACTTTTTTATTTTAAAGGCTAAACATTCATTTATTTGTGAACAATAACCTCCTAACCTCACTCCTTTAAAAATTAGTTTATTCTAAAAAAATTAAATATGAAAATCTAAAAAAAATAAATATTTTAAGGGTTAAACATTCAAATGATCACTAGTTGTGAGATCCCCGTAATGAAAATCTAAAATTTAGGAAATTTGAATTTATAAGAAAAAAGAAAGAAAAATATTGAACTACTGAAATTTAATTTTTAATTTGTTATTTTTAACTTTTTTATTTCTCGCTTAAATTTAAACAAAGAATTTAAATAAATAAACAAATAAAAATAATTGGATTCAGTTTAGAAATTTAGAAATTAAATGAAAGTTGCATTAATGAAATTGATATGCATTTTTTATTACATTTATTACAATTATTATATTTGAATATTATGTGGAATTTAATAAAGTGGAAAAAACCATAAAATGACAAGTGAAAAAAAATGAAAAAACTTAGAAAATGACATATGTCAAATGCAATGAGAGTATCACATGTGGTAAAAAGATCTGTAATTATTAGGTACTAGGCGAATGCTCGCGCGTTGCGTAGAAACACCTATAAAGTTGAAATCTTTACAAATATATGTTTTCTTAAGTATAACAATAACATTGTTGTTAAATTTGATATAATAAGTAGTATACCAAGTTGGTATAATATATTGATTATTTTGATTTATATGATTATATATATATATATATATATATATATATATATATATATATATATATATATATATATATATATATATATCGATTAAAACCACATAATCACAATCGTTTGAATGACCTCTACCTGCGGGTTACTCATTAATGAAAATAAAAAATAATATATGACTTAATGCTATTTATAGTTGTTGTTATTGCTAATTAATTTTTTTAAAATTTATTTGCTTAATGTTTTAATTTCTATCATTGTAATTATTTAAAACATCAAACATTGTTTTTTGCTTTTAAAGGTAACAATATAATCGTCTATATATAGTTAGTTTTAACTATTGTTATTGTAAGTTATTTTAAGCTACTTATTTGAAAACATTTAATGGTTATAAAAAATATCTTTGGGAAATATTTTAGTTAAATTGATATTACAATTTAGTTTTTGCATTTAGCACTACCATTTATCATTTTTAACTATTCATGAAATATTCTTTGTGTTTTTTAAGTGGAACTGAAATTTATATTTAAGTTGACCATGTAATGTTATATTTAAATTAACAATTTAAGTATTTTATTCAAACTGTTCAAAAGTTGTAGCTTTAAACTGATAATGGTTTACATAAAACAACATATTAAATCTAATAAGTTAAGTATAATATGTTAAAATTTAAAGACATAACTTTATAATTAGTAATACATATATTATTTTAATATTAAAATTTAGTTTATTTACGAATACACTTTACATTTGATATTTATTTAACCTTATTAACCAACTTATAATCATTATTAGAAAGACACTACAATTTATCACTTTTAACTATTTATAAAATATTTTTTGGGTTATTTAAGTTGAACTAAAATTTATAAGTAAGTTGACCATGTAATGTTATATTTAAATTAACAATTTAAGTATTTTTTCAAAACTGTTCAAAATTTGTAGCTTTAAAATGATAATAGTTTACATACAACAACATTTTAAAATTAATAAATTAAATATAATATGTTAAAATTTAAAGATATAACTTTATAAATAAAAGTAAGGATATTATTTTGATATTAAAATTTAGTTTATATATTATTACACTTTATGTTTGATATTTATTTAATCTTATTAACCAACTTATAATTATTATTAGAAAGAAATTGAAAAGTAATGGAAGTTTCAAATGAATGTGGTGAAAGGAAAAAAATTCTTCCTTTATAATTATACTAGGCGAATGCCCACGCGTTGCGCAGAAACATCTATATAGTTGAAATCTTTACAAATATATATTTTTTTAAATATAACAATAATGTTGTTGTTAAATTTGATATAATAATTCGTATACTAAATTGATATAAAATATTGATTATTTTGAATTATATGATAATATACACATCTATTATAACTTTATAATCTCAACCATTTGAATGACTTATACCGGCGAGTTACTCATGAATAAAATTAAATATAATATATGGCTTAATGTTATTTATAGTTTTTGTTATTGATAATTAATTTTTTAAAATTTATTTTCTTAACGTTTTAATTTCTATCATTATAATTGTTTAAAATATCAAACATTGTTTTTTGAATTTAAAGGTAACAATATAATCATTTATATAGAGTTATTTTTAACTATTGTTATTGTAAGTTATTTTAAACTACTTATTTGAAATTTTTTAACGATTATACAAATATCTTTAGGAAATATTTTAGTTAAATTGATATTATAATTTAATTTTTGCATTTAGCACTACAATTTATCACTTTTAGCTATTCACAAAATATTCATTGGATTTTTTAAGTGGAACTGAAATTTATATTAAAGTTGACACTATAATTTTATATTTAAATTAACAGTTTAAGTATTTTGTCCAAACTGTTCCAAAGTTGTAGCTTTAAATTGATAATTGTTTATATATAACAACATATTAAATTTAATAAATTAAGTATAATATGTTAAAAGTTAAAGACATAATTTTATAAGTAGAGGTAAATATATTATTTTAATGTTTAAATTTAGTTTATTTAAGATTACACTTTAGGTTTGATATATATTTAATCTTATTAACCAAATTATAATCATTATTAGAAAGACACTATAATTTATCACTTTTAACTATTTACAAAATATTATTTGGGTAGTTTAAGTTAAACTAAAATTTATATTTAAGCTGGTCCCGTAATGTTTTATTTAAGTTTATAATTTAAATATTTTATACAAATTTTTCAAAAGTTGTAGATTTAAAATGATAATGGTTTACATCCGACAATATATTAAAACTAATAAATTAAGTGTAATATGTAAAAAGTTAAAAAACAAAACTTTATGTGGAGAAGTAAAGATATTCTTTTAATATTGAAATTTAGTTTATATATGATTACACTTTAGGTTTGATATTTATTTTATCTTATTAACCAACTTATAATCATTATTATAAAGAAATTCAAAAGTCATGGAAGTTTCAAATGAATGTCGTGAAAGGAAAAATGCATGAGAGTTTCAAATGAATGTGGTGAAAGAAAAAATCATTCCTTTATAATATAGTATGATATGATGATTAGGTGAATGCCCGCGTGTTACGCAGAAACATCTATATAGTTGAAATCATTACAAATATATGTTTTTTTAATCTCAATATTTTGAATGACATCTATTCGCAGGTTAATCATGAATAAAAGTAAAATATAGTATATGGTTTAATGTTATTTATAGTTGTTGTTATTGTTAATTAATTTTTAAAATTTTAGCTGCTTACCTTTCTAATTTCTATCATTGTAATTATTTAAAACATCAAACAAATTTTTTTATTTTAAAGGTAACAATATAATTATTTATATAGAATTATTTTTAACTATTTTTATTGTAAGTTATTTTATGCTACTTATTTGAAAACTTTTAATGATTATAAAAAAAATTTAGGAAATATTTTTGTTAAATTGATATTACATTTAGTTTTTGCATTTAGCACTAAAATTTATCAGTTTTAACTATTCAAAAAATATTATTAGGGTTTTTTAAGTGGAACTCAAATTTATATTGAAGTTGACCCTATAATGTTGTATTTAAATAAACAATTTTAGTATTTTGTCAAAATTGTTCAAAAGTTGTAGCTTTAAACTCATAATAATTTACATACAACAACATATTAAATCTAATAAATTAAGTATAATATGTTAAAAGTTAAAGACATAACTTTATAAGTAGAAGTAAAAATATTATTTAAATATTAAAATTTAGATTATTTATAATTACATTTTCGGTTTAATATTTATTTAACATTATTAACCAACTTATAATCATTATTAAATAGACACTACAATTTATCACTTTTAACTATTTACAAAATATTCTTTAGTTTTTTTAATTTGAACTAAAGTTTATATTTAAGTTGATCTTGTAATGTTATATTTAAATTAACAATTTAAGTAATTTATACAAATTGTTCAAAAGTTGTAGCTTTAAAATGATAATGATTTACATACAACAACATATTAGATCTAATAAATTAAGTATAATATGTTAAAAGTTAAAAACATAGCTTTATAAGTAGAAGAAAATATATATTCTTTTCATATTGAAATTGAGTTTATATATGATTACACTTTAGAATTTATATTTATTATCTTTACAACATATTAAATCTAATAAATTAAGTATAATATATTAAAAGTTAAAGACATAACTTTATTAGTAGAAGTAAAAATATTATTTTAATATTAAAATAAGTTGATCTTGTAAGGTTATATTTAAATTAACAATTTAAGTAATTTATACAAATTGTTCAAAAGTTGTAGCTTTAAAATGATAATGATTTACATACAACAACATATTAAATATAATAAATTAAGTATAATATGTTAAAAGTTAAAAACATAACTTTATAAGTAGAAGAAAATATATTCTTTTCATATTGAAATTGAGTTTATATATGATTACACTTTAGAATTTATATTTATTATCTTTACAACATATTAAATCTAATAAATTAAGTATAATATGTTAAAAGTTAAAGACATAACTTTATAAGTAGAAGTAAAAATATTATTTTAATATTAAAATTTAGTTTATTTTTTATTACACTTTAGGTTTCATACTTATTTGACCTTATTATCAATTTATAATCATTATTAGAAAGACACTACAATTTATCACTTTTAACTATTTACCGAATATTCTTTGGGTTGTTTAAGTTGAACTAAATTTTATATTTAAGTTGATCCTGTAAGGTGATATTTAAATTAACAATTTAAATATTTTATACAAATTGATCAAATGTTGTAGTTTTAAAATGATAATGGTTTACATACAACATATTAGATCTAATAAATTAAGTGTAATATGTTAAAAGTTAAAAACAAACTTTATAAGTAGAAGAAAATATATTTTTTAATATTGAAATTTAGTTTATATATGATTACACTTTACGATTTATATTTATTATCTTTACAACATATTAAATCATTATTAGATAGACACTACAATATATTTATTATCTTTACAACATATTAAATCATTATTAGATAGACACTACAATCATTGAAATATTATTTATACCCGGATTTCCATCCGATAAAGGGCCGACCTTGGTGCCGTAGACCCTGTCGATATAGTGAGGATAACTCACATCGCAACTGCCGAAACTCTGAACTGAAGAAGCAGATGCCCGAACCACCGTCTCACCAAGAATCCCGAACTATCCAAAGTAGCAAAATAACCATTAGCCCAAGCACAATATCCTTCTAAGGGTAAATTTACCATTTTACCCTTAGCCCAAGCCACTGTTGTAAAAATCTTGACTAGGTCCCGATTAATCCCTGATTAATCCCTAGGCGCTACTCGATCGTTAGAGGGCGCCTAACGATTAATCCCTGCATACATAATGAGTGAAACATTATAAAATGATGAATTTTTAACATTTTGAAGAAATTTTATCTTAATGAAAACTATTTGAGGCATGATTAGTGTTGTATTAATCATATTAACCTATTTTGTTATCATATTAGTGGTATTTATGAACTTTGATATGATATTAGTCATATTTTTTTTCTAAAATTCAACAAATTAGCAATTAATGATACCCGATTAATCCCCCGATTAGTCTCCGCCTAGCCGATTAATCCCTTGATCCCAGATCACCGACTAGCTAACGTCGAGCGATTTTTGCAACCTTGGCCCGAACTGGTCCAAGACTAAGGCCCAAAACACTCTTCAAGTCCATCATCCTCTTATTGGGCCAAGGCCCAAAGTCAAATTCTCATACAAAGCCCGATATTGGCCCAATTTACTAAATTGGACCCACCTCTACAAACGGGCCTAGATTTACTAAATTGGACCCACCTCTACAACCGTTCCCTCTTCACTCTGGCGGAGATTACAGCGGTGACATGGGAGAGGTTTACTGAGATGTTCAGGGACGAGTATGTTCCCCCAGTGGAGAGGGAACGGTTGATTCAGGATTTCTTGACCCTTAAGCAGGGTACTGATTCCGTTGCGGTGGTCACACGGAAGTTTCATGAGAGGGCGATGTTCTGCCCCGAGCTGGTGTCTACAGAGCAGTCACGGATGAGCCGGTATTTAGGCGTTTTGAGGAGGGATATCCGGGAGTTTGTGTCAAACTCCACCTATCGTACCTTCACTGAGCTTCAGGCGAACGCCAGGAAGCGCGAGATCGAGTTGGAGACCCAGGTCAGGGAGGAGGCCGAGTCTCGGCAGGTGGATCGGCGGCCGGCTCAGTCTCAGCCAGCAGCCAAGCGGATCAAGTCCGCTGATTCGAGGATGGGAGGTCCGAAGGGCCGCACTTGCGGAAAGTGCGGCAAGGGTCATGAGGGGGCGTGTCGAGCTGGTGGTTGCTACAAGTGTGGCAAGGAGGGACACATTGCCAGGGATTGCCCTAAGGGGTTTATGGTTTGCTTTCACTGCAACCAGACAGGCTATCGGAAGGCCGAGTGCCCGCAGCTTCGTCAGGGATCTACACCGACTACCAGGACTACTGAGACCCGACCGGCGAAGGTCGAGGCCCCGAGGGCTCGCGGGAGAGCCTTTCAACTGACTGCGGAGGAGGTCCGCGCTGCGCCCGATGTTGTGGCAGGTATGCTGTAATTCACGTGTTTACTTTAAAGTCGAAATGTTATGCTTATGTTAATGTATGTGTAGGTACTTTTCTTGTGAACTCTATGCCTGCTTTAGTGTTATTTGATTCGGGTGCGAGTAGATCCTTTGTATCCTTAGCTTTTAGTCAGCATATCAGCATTAGTCGTGAGCCGTTAAGTCGGCCTCTGAGCGTTTCTATAGCGGCCGAGAGGGTGGTTTGTGCCACGGAGATTCTTCGGGGATGCGTACTAGAGATTTTCGGGGTTGCGTTTCCGATTGACCTAATTCCTATTGCGATGGGGGATGTTTGTGTCATCGTGGGCATGGACTGGTTGAGCCGATTCAGCGCTGTCATCGACTGCGAGCGCCAACTGGTGACTATACGAGACCCTAGTGGGGGAGTTCTTACGGTATACGGCGAGGGTACCCGTTCGGGATCAGCTTTTTGTTCGGCCGCTAGGGCGAGGCAATGCCTACAACAGGGATGTAAAGGTTTTGTGGCGTATGTGATGGATACGCGGGAGGCTTCCGAGAGACCGAGGACAGTGGAGGAGGTTCCAGTGGTGCGTGAGTTTCCAGATGTTTTTCCCGAGGAGTTGCCGGGAGTACCTCCTGCGAGGCAAGTGGAGTTCGGTATCGATCTGATTCCGGGGGCTGCGCCTATTGCGAAGGTGCCTTATCGTCTTGCACCTCCAGAGATGCAAGAGTTGTCCTCGCAACTCCAGGAGTTGCTGGGGAAGGGATTTATTCGGCCGAGTAGCTCGCCGTGGGGAGCACCGATTTTGTTCGTCAAGAAGAAGGATGGTTCACACCGGATGTGTATTGATTACCGGGAGTTGAACAAGGTGACGGTCAAGAACCGCTATCCGTTACCGAGGATCGATGATCTATTCGATCAGTTGCAAGGGGCATCTTGGTTTTCCAAGATCGATTTGAGATCAGGGTACCATCAGGTAAGAGTACGGGATGAGGATGTTCAGAAGACAGCATTCAGGACGCGGTATGGGCATTATGAGTTCGTGGTGATGCCTTTCGGGCTCACTAATGCCCCGGCAGTGTTCATGGACCTCATGAACAGGGTATGCAGGCCGATGCTGGATCGGTCTGTGATTGTATTTATCGACGACATCCTAGTGTATTCGCGAACTAGAGAGCAGCATGAGGGACATTTGAGAGAGGTCCTCGAGGTACTGAGGTCGGAGAAGCTATATGCAAAATTCACCAAATGTGACTTCTGGTTGCGGGAGGTCCAATTTCTTGGACATGTTGTTAATCAGTCAGGGATATTGGTCGATCCGGCCAAGGTGGAAGCAGTGATGAGTTGGGAAGCACCGAAGTCACCTTCCGAGATCAGGAGTTTCCTTGGGTTGGCGGGGTACTATCGGAGGTTTATTAGGGACTTCTCCAAGATCGCAGTACCGCTCACCAGATTGACCCGGAAGGGTGTTGCATTCTCATGGGGACCCGAGCAACAGACTTCCTTCGAGACACTTCGTCAGAGACTGTGCGAAGCCCCGGTATTAGCTCTCCCGGAAGGGATGGAAGATTTTGTCGTATATTGCGACGCATCGATTTTGGGACTGGGTGTAGTGTTGATGCAAAGAGGCCATGTGATAGCTTACGCATCAAGGCAGCTAAAGCCTCACGAGGCGAGATATCCCACGCATGACTTAGAGTTGGGGGCAGTAGTGTTCGCTCTCAAGATTTGGCGTCACTACCTGTATGGGGTTCGTTGTACTATATACACGGACCATAAGAGTTTGAAGTATTTGATGGATCAACCCAACCTAAATATGCGTCAGAGGAGATGGTTGGACGTGGTTAAGGATTATGACTGTGAGATCCTATACCACCCAGGCAAGGCTAATGTAGTAGCCGATGCATTGAGCCGTAGGGCGGAGAGCACTCCATTGCGAGATGTATGTCTGAGACTGACGGTGATGACTCCGGTATTGGATGCTATTCGTGGGGCGCAGGCCGAGGTTGTGAGATCCGAGATGCAGAAGAAAGAGCGGGTCGTTGGGTTAATTTCAGAGTTCGTTAAGGATGGACGAGGACTTTTGACGTTTCAGGGTCGGATTTGGGTACCATTCGTGGGCGGTACGCGTGCTACTTTGATGGAGGAGGCTCATAGATCGAAATTCTCGATCCATCCCGGTGCTACGAAGATGTATTTGGATTTGAGGAAGGAATATTGGTGGCCTTGTATGAAGAGAGACGTTGCTTGGTTCGTTGAGAGGTGTTTGACCTGCCGTAGGGTTAAGGCCGAGCACCAGAGACCGCATGGTAAGTTGCAGCCCTTGGAGATTCCTGAGTGGAAGTGGGAACAGATCACTATGGATTTCATCACCAAATTGTCGAGGACTGCCAGGGGAGTCGATGCAATTTGGGTGATTGTGGATAGATTGACGAAGAGTGCTCACTTCCTTGCCATTAGCGAGAGTTCATCAGCGGAGAAGTTGGCGGAGTTATACGTGAGAGAAGTGGTATCTCGGCATGGAGTGCCAATCTCGATTGTTTCAGACCGTGATGTACGTTTCACTTCCAGGTTCTGGAAGAAATTCCATGAGGAGCTGGGTACTAAACTGCATTTTAGTACCGCATACCATCCCCAGACAGACGGTCAGAGCGAGCGGACGATTCAGACATTGGAAGACATGCTTAGAGTGTGTGTGTTAGACTTCGGGGGTAGCTGGGATGCGCATTTACCCTTGGCTGAGTTTTCCTACAACAACAGCCATCATTCGAGCATTGGTATGCCACCTTTTGAGTTGTTGTATGGTAGGAGGTGTCGGACTCCCATTTGCTAGGGAGAGGTGGGACAGAGAGTGATGGGCAGTACAGAGATCGTACTTCAGACGACCGAGCAGATTCAGCAGGTTAGGCAAAGGTTATTGACCGCCCAGAGCCGACAGAAGAGTTATGCGGACAGACGCCGGTCCGAGCTTGAATTCCAGGTTGGCGACTTCGTTCTCCTGAAGGTTTCTCCTTGGAAAGGAGTGATTCGGTTCAGAAAGAGGGGCAAGTTGGGGCCCCGGTTCATAGGTCCATTCCGTGTGATTGCAAGGGTAGGTCGGGTAGCTTATCGGTTAGAGTTGCCAGCAGAGTTGGGACAGATTCACAATACCTTCCACGTATCGCAGTTGAGGAAGTGTATAGCCGATGAATCGGCAGTGGTTCCGTTAGAGGATATTCAGGTGGATGCGAGCCTGAATTACGCCGAGAGACCAGTAGCTATCAGGGATCGGAAGATCAAGGTTCTGCGGAACAAGGAGGTACCTCTGGTGTTGGTTCTGTGGCAACACCGGAAAGGATCGGAGATGACTTGGGAGCCGGAGCGTGAGATGCGGGAGCAACATCCGGAGTTATTCGCAGAGTGAGACTTCGAGGGCGAAGTCTAGTTCTAGTGGGGGAGAGTT
This sequence comes from Lactuca sativa, assembly GCF_002870075.4. Lineage (NCBI taxonomy): Eukaryota > Viridiplantae > Streptophyta > Magnoliopsida > Asterales > Asteraceae > Lactuca > Lactuca sativa. Next base: position 15,295,770 of record NC_056626.2, read on the forward strand.
GTAACAGCCCGGAATTTCAGGTATTGCTTTAATAATATTTTGGGGCATTTTAGGAAGGGACTCGACGAGTTGGAGCCAGACTCGTCGAGTAGGACCACAGACTTGGTCGCGGGTTCGCGACTGGACTCGACGAGTCCAGATATGGACTCGGCGAGTCTACGCTGTTCAGCAGAAACCCTATCCGTTTGGTTTTGGATCGTATATAACGTCTCATATGCCGTCATTGTCCGTCTTTTGGCCGATTGAGAAGAACCCTAAGCGTTTGTGGACATCTAGAGCAGGAGTGAAGGCTATTGGGACCTTGAAGAATTTGTTAGGCAAGAAGAAGAAGAGTTTTGGCCAAAGGAATATCAAGGGGATCGAGTACTGAGGTTTGGGGACACAGAGAGGGTGTTATTCAGGTAATATTTCGGATCATTTCTGCTATATTGATGTGTGCACGAATTTAGGGTTTATGAAACCCATTTGGTGATTAGATGGATTATTATATTGTTACCCAAACGTTTGTAACCCAGTAATAGGATGTTTAGAGGTCCAGAAGGTCCCATGATTGTGTATTTCGGGACCATACGTATTTCAGGAAGCAGTTTGATCGACTGCATGGCATGGACTCGCCGAGTCCAATGAACAGACTCGGCGAGTGGAGTCGGGGTGGCCCCGCGATTCTTCCACGAGGATCTCGTCGAGTCAAGAGGGATACTCGACGAGTAGAAAGGGGAACAACAGGGAAAGTTGGGGAGGACGTCTAGACTCGCCGAGTCGCCTTTGCACTCGACGAGTCCGGTCAAGTTGACCGTCGACCGTTGACCGTTGACCAGTGTTGACCTGCGTGTAATTTCTTAGGGTCAGTTGCCTTGAATGATAAGGGTATTAATAAGGGTATATGGTATTATAGGGAGTCTGCAGATCAGCGGATCGAGTGCGAGTGATTTCAAGAGTTGATAGTTTTCCTTACCACGAGGTGAGTCTTCTCACTATACTACACCCGGAAGGGTTTGACTGTGTGACCGGAAGGTCGGATATGATATGTATTATTTATGCTATAAATAGAAAGGTGGTTGCTATGCATGTTATGTATGTTTATGGGCCGGAAGGCAATATGTTATGTGACAGAAAGGTCAGGTATGATATATAATATATGTGTTATATGTGTTAGAGTAAATGTATTATGTGCTGTATATGTCTATGGGCCGGAAGGCAATACGTTATGGGCCGGAAGGCGATATGTTACGGGCCGGAAGGCAATATGTTATGGGCCGGAAGGCGATTATGTTACGGGCCGGAAGGCAATGTGTTGTGGACCGGAAGGTCAGGGCCTGGAAAGGCGTATATGTGTAAGTCGTATACTGGGGAACTCACTAAGCATTTATGCTTACAAGTTGTTATGTATGTGTTTCAGGTACTAGCGAGAACCGTGGGAAGGCGCCGGCGTGATGCATACACACTGCTGCTATTAGAGATCTTGGGGATTTTACAAATGTATTTGATATGAAACTTGGAATAAATATAATTGGTTGAATGAAATTACTTTATTTTAAATGAAAAATTTATTGAAAATTTGCGTTGTTACACTTGGCCTCCAACCGAAATCTTTTATACCATCCTCAGCATCGGTCCGATCTACTCCCGAGTTTGCTAACCAGCTGTCTCACTTTTCTCTGTTCCAAATCTCCAATATGGAGCCACTAAGTTCCTCCCTTCCCAAGGAGATTGAAATATATCTGTGCATCACTCAAAATTGTCACTTCTTCACCGAGCAGCCAACCCGCAGGTGCTTCCGTATCTCTGGTACAATCTAGTACCTCCTACTAATGATTAAGGCACGACGGTCATCCATTCTCTCCACTTCGTCCCCTAATGGAGGGCCCACGCTCCTTCCGGAGCTAAATACCTTTTCCTTTCCAGGAAAAAAATTCATTCAACGACTCTTATGCGCCTGCGCGTACCACTGAGCTAAACTCCCCTCTACACTATCCATGTAGAGCAACTGATATTCTCGAACTTCGCCTACTCTGATTCTGCTCGCAAGGACTCTCGGGCCCATGCACTGCTTTACACTAACATGATCAATAGTTGGGGCCAGATCATATCAATCACCATAACCTGGCGACAAATTCACTCATTCTTCTCAGACTGATCCACTAACACATAAAGAGTCTTCAGCATGACTGGACCGCCTTACCAGGCCTTCAGCCTATCTGGACCACTCTCAGAACCTTCAGCATGTCTGGACCGCCCTACGGGCCTTCAGCTTGTCTGGACCGTTCCCCGAGCCTTCGGCCTGACTGGTATGCCTTCCGGCCTTCAGTCTTCCCGGACTGCTCAAACTATCATACGTCATTCCAACTATCCTTCCAGGGAATCCTTCCCGTACATACTGTTCTAGCCCCTTAGGGGTTCTAAATTCTCGTTCCGATCCCGGAATCCTTCCATGGCCTAACCTAGGCCTCACATCAACCACTAACCTTCCTAAACCCATGGTCTGCTCCCTGCCCCCAATAGTCTGCCTCTTACTCATACCAGCCCACACTCATGGCTGACTGAAACACCGCCGACTTCCAAACAGCTAATCGAACTCAAATACTTGTCGATCCTCCTAAGAATTTTCCAACTCTCCCCCGCTTAGAACACTGACCTCCAAATACCGGTGACTCATCCGGCCTAGAACAATCATCTCTATCTCAAAGGAGTCTGACTTCCAGTTGATCACTTCTCACATCGCGAATGCTATACTCAACAACAAGACCATACAATCAAATTCTGACCAACAATCCCTTGGATACTAACCGATTCCTCAATAATACCATAAACCTGAAAATTCGAACGAAAGCAATACCATAAATTATGCGAATAAAACCAACAGATAATATACTCCATAACAACCATAAAATAACAAGATATCAAGAAGGAAACATACCCGCAGCTGAATCCAGCTCTGCCCTGACCTCCTCTGCTATAAGCTGAAAAGCACGTCCCTGATCCCTCGGGGGCTCTGCTCCACCCTGACCTCCACCCGTGATCCTCAAAGTGGCCGGTGCTGGAGCCTGCATCGGTCCTGCAACAAGCTGCGGACAGTTGGCCCTCATGTGAACAACCTGATGACACTGATAACAAATCCTCATATCCTGAACCGGGGCTGACTGACGACAATCCCTCGCATAATGCCCCTCTCTCCCGCACTTGCGGCACGCACCACCGGACCTGCAAAATCCGGTGTGACCTTTCCCGCACTTCCCACAAGTGCGGCTGCCCTGATCTCCCAACCTAGAATCAACGGTCTTGGACCGTTTCGGCGCTGGCTGCGACTGCACCGGGGCCTGTCTCGGCTATCTCAACTTCAACTCAATCTCCAACTCACGCCACCTAGCGGCCTCCTGCAACACCAGCAAGGTCTCGCACCTCTGCGTAGACACAAACTGCCTGATATCCCTCTTGAGCATACTCAGATATCGGGACATCTGAGCTTGCTCCGAAGCAAACTCCGAGCAAAACATCTCCCTCTTAGTGAACATCCTGGTGATCTCCGTCACAGACTCCGAATCCTGCTTCAGTTCCAAGAACTCCTAAGCCAACCTTTACCTCTCAACCCGTGGAACATAACGGGTACTGAACATCTCCCGAAACTGATCCCACGAAACCACAGCCCTCTGTGCATCCGAATATGACCCCGTAGTCAACCTCCACCAATCCTTCGCCCCGAGCCTCAACAGGTTCAGAGCACATCTCACCCTCTGATCAGCAGGGCATGAACATGTGAAGAAACATCCCTCCACATCTGACAACCATCGCATAGCAACAATCAGATCCTGAACCCCATCAAAGGTAGGGAGCTTCGTATTATCAAAGTCCCGATACTGAAAACCTCTACCGGCTCCTCCCCCTGCCGCTGCTACAGCCGCTGTAGCCGCGGCGGCTGCCGTCTCTATAAGAGCTGCATAGCGCTCATCAAAATACTCAACCGTGGCGGTCTTGATCGACCCAAACAGTTCCGGCAATTCGGCCCGGAACATAGCAGCAACCTCATCATGCAGGATCTCACGAATCCTAGCATCCAACTCGTCTGTGCTCATCTGACCGATAACCTCAGGTGGTGCTGACCCACCCTGACCGCCTCCTCCTGCTCCCGATCCTGACCCGGATCCGCTCCCAGCATGCCTCATAACCACCATACTGAAATTACCGCAAAACATCAGACGCTTCTCATTAACCTGAGAACCGACTCTCAACCCAGCCCTAGGGATTGTGACTTCCTTGATATGCGTATGGGTCCTGTGCTTTCAGTAGTACGGGCCCATACTACCTTCCACACCTACCCATATTTATATCAAGTCCAATACCCTAGTGAAGAACAGGCATAACAAGCACTCAACCCTCACTCCTAGAGGAACACTGGGAATCTCACACAGAAAGAAACCCTAGGCTAGCAGGCATCAAAATCAAGCAACTCTATCATGCAACTCCTGAAGATCCCTAACCTAGTACTAGCATGCTGTTCTATCATATCTCATAAACAAATGACTTGTATGGTATTTTGGGGTTACTTACTGGCTTCGGTTGATCGTACCTCCGCGTCCTCCATTACTCATTTTTAAAAACCCTTTTTAAATTCTCTTTTGAAAACTCTCCTTGATTTGAGACTGGATTCACACGAATGTTCCTCCAATTCACTCAAACCAAGGCTCTGATACCAACTTGTAACGCTCTAAAAATTCAAGCCGATTTAAACTTTTCAAAAACAACCCAATTTCATTAAGTTATTACAAAAAGGTTTTCAATACATTTATTACCAGAGTATCCCCAGAACCATATCATAAAACAAGAACATGAGGAGCGGTATGATCACGCCTTTGCCTTGCCACGGTCTCCTGAAGTACCTGAAACATTTTAAACCACAACTGTAAGCCCGAAAGCTTAGTGAGATACCCCCAAAATACCAACCGCATACCATACACATAACATGCCATAGCATAATAGAACATAGAACAGCCATGCACTTCGGGTCTACTGTGTGACTGGTCCGCCGCACCGGGCCTTCAGTCCACCTGGTCCACCCTCCGAGTCTAGCCATATCCATCGAGTTTGCAGTGTGGTTGGTCCGCCTGCACTGGGCCTTCAACCCACCTGGTCCACTCTCTAAGTCTACAGTATGACGGGTCCGCCCACACCGGGCCTTCAGTCGTCCTGGTCCACTCTCCGAGCCTCGGCACGTCTGGTCCGCCCTCGTGGGGCCTACAGCCTATCCAGACCGCTCGCTGGGCCTTCGGAATAACCGGTCCACCCTGGGTATGTTCGCATACAGCACAAAGCAGGACCCGCCTTAACCCAACCCCAGTCAAACAACCATGTACACATAAACATATAATCATATAACAATTCACAACAAATCAACCAATCTAGCAGATCACATACGTAGCACATCCCTACCAGGATTCCGACCTAACCGGTCACTAGCATAGCTGTTGGAATAGTGTCTAAGGCTGTAACTATATCCGGTTGTGCATGGTCCTTTTGGGTTGCCTTCACCATAGCAACTTGATAGGATGATTTATTAAGAGAGAATAAATATTATTAATATATTATGGGAATAATATAATGAATAATATATTTGTTATTTGATTAATATAAGTCATAGAATTAATTAGAATTAATTTGGTGACTTAAAGAGATTAATTAAATAAAGGGGTATAAACTGTCAATTGGTTGATAGTTAAGCTTTAAACTGTAAATCCATTTGGATATACTATGGACGAGTTCTAAGAGGATTAGGATAGCTAAAATCGTCCATTAGAGTTATCTAGGAATGGATTTGGATAGCCTTAAGAGAAGATTATCTGATAGGGACTTATCTGTAATCCTTAAGGAATCTACAAGTATAAATAGACCCCATGGCATAGGGAATTCGATACTTCTGAAAAAGCAAGAGAACTCTGGTCGAATTCCTCCCCTCTCCTCTCTCCCAAATCATCCTCCTTGCTTTGGTGTTTGTAAGCCATTAGAGGAGTGACATTTGTGACTCTAGAAGCTCCAAGACCTCAAGATCAACAAGGAACTCAAAGGTATGATTCTAGATCTGTTTCAATGTCCTTGTTTAACCTAATTAGAAATTAGAAGTCTTGGATTCAAAGCATGTTTATTAGAAAGCCTAGATCCAAGCATTAGGGTTTTGCATGCGCACATAGGAAAGTTCTTATGGCTAAAACCCATCAGTGGTATCAGAGCCTAGCTTGGTTTTCTGTAAATTGTTGCTTGATTAACTGAAACAAACCTGCAAAATTCGAATTTTTGGTTTCTGAGTCATGGACTCGGCGAGTCTCAAAGTGGACTCGGCGAGTAGGCCTGACTCGGCGAGTCCATTTGTGCACTCGGCGAGTCCAGGCGTCAGGAATGGCCAGATTCGGGATTTCTTTGTGTTTATCTTATCTTAACTTACCATAAACTAATTAGATCAACATTAATTCGTTTTTCTGATAAATATAACTATTATCTTGATCTAATTAAAGGTAATCATCAACTAATTAAATATTTAATTTCCTTATATGATAATTAATTAATTATTTTGATTATTTTGGTAATTATCTTAAAAAGAAATCTTGAATAAATCAAATATAGATAATTAGGATATTAATTGTTAATTGGAATTATTTATTATTTGATCCTCCATGTTTTAAATGTTTAAAACCTGCCCTCATGTTTTGAAATTTACTTTTGTGATTAAAAGTTTTAATTTAGACAACTTAAATTTCAAACCCCAGATTTTAAAAGTTTTAAAATACAACCCTATACTAATATGATATTACTAGAATAATATATATATGTATAACTAAATGCTAGTCTTACCGTTAGTAGGCCTCATTCACGAAGCGGATCTATAAGGTGGGTATAAGGTTGCGGCCTATAAAATGGCGCTTAATGGGTGTACACTCACACCCACCGCTTGCTTGATTGGTGGAGGGTCGTTAGCCGAACGGGTAGGATAGGGCAACCTCATCCTCTCATTAAAAGTATAATAAGAAATACAAAGTAACTACACATATTTTTAAATTTCCCAATCCTAGTTACTTTAGGAAAAGTGAATTGATGCAATCCCATGAAATTACACTTTACACCTTGCTAAGATGTTAGTGGAGCGTGTGTGGTTTACCGGCACACTAATTGGTTCTAAGCGAAGGTGGCAAAGGGTGATTCATTGTTTATCATAGTTCGATGGAGCGTGTGTGGTTTACCGGCACATCGAATAGGTGATTGTTACAATGAAGGCGCCATGTGAATTTGCATGGTAATTCACACCCGCTTTGTGATCCTCGGCATCCCAGTCACAAACAAGAGGGGCATATCGAGATTTAAACATGCCATTGAATAGCTTCAATGAATCTCATCCGAACCTAGGAATTCTCAAAAACACTTAGGACTAATAGTTTAAGTTTCGTGATGGAGAATTAGTGAATCGTCATTCACTTACCTTCAATTTATTTGCATGTTAGATTACGGCATCCCTTTTCTAGTATGTAAATGTTATTGTTGGATCCTAGCCCTAATTTTCTTATTGGGTGATAATTAGGGATTCTTATTCTAATCTATCTTTGTCCTTTTCTAATTATAGATGTCGAACGCAAACAACGCTGCTGCTAGTTCTTTCACATTGATGAGCCTTTGCCAAAAGGTCACCTTCGATGGAACGAACTTTAGCGAATGGATAAGATACATTCGCACCATTGCTCGCTATGAGGACAAAGAGTATGTCCTTGATGAGAAGCTCGAGAAAATCAACACCGAAATCGCTACTCCAGCCGAAATCACCGCCTTTGAAACTCATGAGCGAGATGCAACGAAGGTACATTGCATCATGATCGCCACCATGAACTCCGAATTCCAAAAGTCCTACGAGGACATGTACCCGTACGAGATGCACCAAGACTTATTGGAAAGGTACCACCAAAACGCGAGACAAGAGAGGTACGAGATTTTCACTAACATGATTTCCACGAAGATGGGTCATGGAGAATCTCTTACCGTGCACTTGCAAAAGATGCAAAGGTATGTCGACCGCCTTCGCAAGTTAAATGTTGACTTCGGTGAGGATTTGGCGATCGACATGGTGCTTCACTCTTTGCCTCCGATGTACAATCAATTTAGGATGACCTACCACATGAACAAAGAAGAGGTCACCCTAAGCAAGCTCCAAGGTCTCTTGAGGGTTGCTGAGAGCAACTTTAAAGACAAGTCTGTTGCACCTACTCCCAATCCACCCGCTGCTCCTGTCTTGGCTATTGGACAAGGGAAGGGAAAGAAGAGGAAAGCTTCATCGAAGAACTATCGCAAGGTGAAAGCCCGAGATGGTGCCTCTTCTAGTGGGACCAAAGTTGATCCCGCCAAGCCCTGCTCCAACCCGAAGGAGGCAGAGTGTCACCACTGCCACAAGATAGGACATTGGAAGAGAAGCTGCCCGGATTACCTGCAAGCAATCAAAGAAGGAAAGATCAAGCCATCTTTCGCAGGTATATATACAATCAAATCTAACGATTCTAATCATGCTATTTCTTGGGTTCTTGATACCGGTTGTGGTTATCACATTTGTTCTAATGTGCAGGGACTAAGAAGAAGTAGGGATGTGGAGCAAGGAAGGATCAATCTAATCATGGGGAACAGAAGATCGTCGCCTGTAACCAAGATTGGAGTGTATTCCTTAGTGCTTAGGAATAGTTTAGTTTTAGATTTGAACAATTGTTGCTATTCGCCAGAAATGGCAAGAAACATCATTTCATTTCATGGTTTATTTAGACAAGGATTTAGATTTTCTTTTAATAATGAGAATGGTTCTATTTTGGCTTATCTAAATGGTGTCTTTTACTTTGAAGCTATACCATGTAATGGAATATATGAAACTGTTATGATTGTTGATGACTTTGGAAATGATGTTTTGAATATTGATTCACTACAAGAAAAAAGGCCTTTTACGACGCGCAAAACACGACGCTCTTTGATTTATGTTACGCATTAGAGAGCGACATTAAAAAAGTGTCATCTCTTCAAAAATTTTAAGGATTTAGGTCGCGCATTACTGAGTGCCCTTAAATTAGTGTCTGGTGTAAAAATATTAAAAACACGGAGGGCACCTATAATAAAAAGAGCGTCCTCTACAAATGTCGCTTTATAATTTTAATAAACGCGCCTCCTTGATAGGTTAGGGGGGAAACTAAATCCCCCAAAATTTTGAACACCCGCTTCCTCTTCCTCTCTGCTCTCTACCCTCCAAAATCGACTTCATTCTCTCCCTTCTTTCTCTCTGCAAACCCCTTCCTCTCCGATCGACTTTCACTTCCTTCTATGTGCAAACCCTAATCAAACATAACACATTTGAAATAGTAATGGTGTTGTGACTCCTCAGGCTAGAACATCGGCGACTACACACCTATCAAATAATATCTCTCATACTCGTCATAGAAGAATGACATATATCACCATTGGTACATAAGATTAGATATCAACTCCTCAGGCTCACCGTTCCACCTCTTCCCCACCCTAATACATTTACTAAGACTCCTCAGGTTTACAAGCCCAAGGTTTGATTGCACTAAGGTATGAAAAGGACGCTTCTACCCTGCCCTATTTCTTCAGTCATTCAACAAATAAGGGGGCACGCAATTTCTCATTCATATCTCGACTTCATCTTCTCAATCAAGAAAAAGGATTATGATTTTTCCCTAAATGTGCGATTTCATCTAGTATTGTCAATTTCTACTTTATGCCTCTGATTTTTTCCTGTATCTACTTCTCATCTCTGTAAACAACTTTATTTCACGTTTCAGCTTATAGATATTGGCTTAGAACTAGCTGCTGTTTGGGAAGCTATCTATCAACCACATGTAACAGGTATCCAATTATTAATATATACAACTAGGTTACAAAAATAACTTCTTAAAATCAAGAACCAACTATTTAAACTAACGTTATATAGTCTCTTATATGTGATGTAAATAAGCTATTGAGGTAGTTTTTGATCAATTTTAATTCTTTTTTTTTCTAGCTATTGAGCCAATTCAAGATTACAAAGAGAGATGGGGTTTGTCATTTTGTTTTCAGTTTTAGTCTTAAGTTCGTATTCCTACCCTTATATGTTAACTTATTTGCTGAATTATATGTTTTGAAAAGAAGAATGGAGTTGTATGCTCTCAAAGTGGTGATAATTCCAATAAATAGATCAAAAAAGAAAGGGGAGGAGCTATGCACTCCAACTGTTTGACGAAATGCTTGAAAGAGCCATCTCACCTAAGTCAGACCTTATAACATCACCTGACGTACATATGACTGTGAATTTATGGCCCTCACTAGAAATTTACTCTTTTGCAGTTTTTTACCTGCCTAGCTAATGAATATGAAAGAAGGCATATGTCAGCTTCCTCTATTGCAAGGTAATTTAATTCCATATCTATTGAGGTAGTTTTTGATCATTATGAAAGAAAGTAACAAATTCATTTTCAATCTATTCATTAAAGTGTAAATAAGCTTACTAAGATAAAAAATGATAAAAAATTAATGCTAATGTTTCCTCACCACAGGTCAACTCTATTTTATAAATTTTAACTTATAAGTCAAACTTTCCATTTATGTGATTGTACACTCACTTTTCACTTTCTATTCCTCTATCAGACATTAAAGTGCTTGGGTCAATTTGTTCAGAACTTTCAAAGCCTAACAAAAAGTCAGTTCATGGGTAAGTTTGTCTTTTTTTTCATTGTCCCCCTTTTCCAAATCAGCTCTGTTATTGTTCATAAAGCTTAAAAAGACTGCTTTTTCCCAGAGGTTTTGGTTCCATTATGGCAAACATTCTTCTAAAAAAAACTGAATTTTTTAACACATGATCATGAGACAAGTATCTTTTTAACACATGATTTTATATAATAATAATACTAGAAACCAGCCCATCCAGCAGGTCGTGAAGCTGAATTACTTTCTTTGTTTTTGAACTCCTCCCCATAACTAGAACGCCCGGAATTAGTGGTGATGATAGGGATATTAGGTGTTGTGTTTACCTGAGAGTGAGAACTAGCAGAGGCAGGAACCGTTGTGAAGCTTTCTTCTCCAAAACCCCATCTGGTGGTGCGGCCTTCAGCTGCTTGCTTGTTCTGGTGCCCATTGTTTCTTATAATCTTATTCTAATAGATTTGGAGTTTTTTTTGTGGGATTCTCCTCAGGAAATGCCTGCCATGAATTTTGTTCAGGGGAATCTTTATCAAATAATCCCTTTTCAACCTCCCAAACTCTTCCATCTTTCACTTTCTGCTATTAAAACTAAACAAACAAATTAATACCATTCTTTTTGCCTATAAGAAACCAACTGAATTGAAGAGGAGTAACCTAATGTTAACGGTACAAACATGAAAAAGAAACAGCCCCATAAAGTTGTGTAGATTAAGTGTTTTACCCATTAACTCTATTAAGTAAAAAAGAAGCACGTTAGTGTCTCTTTATGCAAGCTTAACCTTAAAGCTTAACCTTATCTTAAACTTAAAGCTTCTTACTGCTCCTAAGTTAATTTACATTTATGCCCTTTGTTTTCTTTTTCATTACATACAACAATGAAGTAACTGATGTCTATTTCTTTCTACTCATACATATGTCTAGTTCACCATAAAACTCCTTCATTGTAGCAATATCTTTTTTCCTTTCCTCTTCAAGTGCTTCTTTCTCCTCCTGAAGTTCAGTTACTTTCTTCAACATATCTTGTCCTCGTTTATTCTCTTTAAGTATTTGCTTACGAAGAGACTCCAACTCCAAATCTGACATTTCCACTTGCGTTCCCAACCTTGAAACATTACTTTTCAAAACTTCAATTTCATTTCTTGATGCTTCAGCACAAAGTCTATGATCCTCATTGTTTTGAATTTGATTGTTGTTGTTGTGCTCTGGGATTTTTATTAAATCAGCCATACTTATATCTGAAAGTGAACCCATTGACCAATATGTTTTTGATGAGGTTTTGAGTTCCTTGAAACAGTTGTATTTTGATTAACATTAAAAAGCAATCTATAAGAAAAATCCAAAACGGGTGGCTATGATTCTGTTTTCCATCAGATCTATAGTCATATTGTAAAAATCATACCTTGAGCTATAGAACTCAAACGGACCCCAAACCAGTTCCCAAAGTTCAAAAATTGAGTTGGCTAACTTTCTTAAGCAGCCCAACTTCACTAGTAAGGACGTTATCTATGTGCAAGAATGGAATGTTTGCTGTTAGGTCTGATCCGGGTCTGTTCTGATATGTCATTTTGTTTTCATCATTTATAAGGCTTGGAAAAGGATCCAGAGTGATTCCAAGTTTCTATATGTTCCTGATATTATGAATTTAAGATCTGGAGCAGATGGGGTGTTATTTCCAATTATAAATTGGTTAGAATTGATCCAGACTCCAGATCAGTGGGCAGTCACCAGCTTTTACTAGTGTTGTGATTGTCCACAATGTGAATTTTATATCCGGAGCTTGGGAAATGCTTTTCATTCAATTCCAACTCTGAGACTTTCATTTGTATGTCCTTTACTTCTCTGAATTTTGGTTTGGACGAATTCTACTCACAAGTTGGGTAGAATTGGCCAACCTCACTTGACTGTCTTGTTGGAGATAGAAGTGATACACCTTTTTGTAAAATTCATATTTAATTCATCCTTTGGAGTTAGAAGGAGTTCTTTATAGTTCTGGAATCCTAAACAATCATAGTTTTCTATAAAATTTACTTAAAGCTATGTTTCTGTTTTAGATTTTGGAGTAAATCCGTTTTGAACAGCAGGTCTGTTTTGGAGACCTTGCTGTGATTACTTTTTTCTCAACTCATAGCTTCATTACTTCTCCTTTCTAACCTTTAGTCCTTCTAAGATGGGTTTTAAAAGTTTAAAATTTTTGCAAGTGTGCTATTGAAAATGATTAGCTGTACAGCTCTTTGTTGTATCTCAGTATTTATTATAAACTCACTTGCTGAATATTGCCCAGATCTGGTTTTGTAATTCGGGATCTGGTGGTTGAGAGTGCATCAAAATCTTTGCGTATGTTGAGAGAAGAATGGATATTGTTGGAGTCCTGTAGAAACAAAAAAAAATAGATGATGATCACAAAAGAAAACATAGATGTATAGAAATAGAAATACTCACGATACAGTAAGAAGCTTCTCATGTATAATGACAAAAATGTCCTTTGGGCTACACCCAGGTCGTCTGGCCAAAAGATGGTTGTATTCTCCAAGCAGATAAGCACTAACCTGCATAATGACATCAGCATACAGTTGTCTATATTTGTGTAGGAAATATAAGATATAATCTACATACCTTCACCATTGTCTCATGTATTGCAGGCTTATCAAGATATTCTCTAGCTTTGAGAGCTGCATAAGGCTAATGATTAAAAAAAGAAAAGTGAGTCAGTAGTAAGTCCTATGAACTTTAATAATGCAGATACCAATCTACATTCTACAATACCAAATTAATTAGAATATTCATGAATCATAATGGAGATTCTAAAGATCATCATCCAAATGCACCAAAATTTAGAGTAAGATCGAACCACTATTAATGAAGGTATTCTACTGGGCTAGGATGCTTGTTGTTTGGATATGGAGCCATGGAAGAACTTGGACCCTTCCGTGTTAACAGTGATGGAAAAACACTCTACCCCAACCACTATGCATGGAACAATGGTAACAAAAATTCCTTTAATTACTATGTCTCATTCACATCACTTATAATCTTAGTCCCTATCTTGCTGGTGCATGCCTAACCCTATAAAACCTTTGCTTTTGAGGTACTAACTGTTTTCTCCTGGAATTTTTTTTGCCTGAGATTTTTTGCTGCCAGCTATCCCTTCGGGACCACTCTTATGTATTATGTTAAAAGCACCAATTCAGAAATTTGCTGATTATGTAAGTCAGCTTTCCTCTTCCTTTTTGCTTTTTATTATTTATGCACCCTTATGCCACAAATATCTTTATTTATCATACTAAATATGCAACCATCCATTATTTTACTCCTAACTTGTTGTATAATTCATTCATGTCAGCTGCATATATGTTGCATAAAATAAATTGGTAAAAGTAGACATGTGAATTATGCATCTGTTATCTCAAATCTTACATTTATTTTTATTTCTGTTATTGTTTTTTCCAGCTTTTAGGTGTTGGTGTCAAGCTTGTTGGCAATACAGTGTGGAGTACCCTCTTTCATCAATTCTTAATAGTGATGTCACGTGAGAAATCATTTTTCTTTTTGTTAAACAAGTCTTTATTATCATGTATTAGGTCATACCATGGGTAAAAACAGCCTTGCCCCTGGTTCCGGGGTTGTCACAAAATACTTGACTTTTTAACTTTGTTTGTGGTTTCATTTAGTAATAATCCTTCTGAGGGGGTGTTTGTTGGGCTGCTTCTTTCAATGTCATTAACAACAGTGGTAAGTAAAATCTTACTACTATGAACCTCTTTTGCTTAAACCTACCTTATTGACCTGTAGCTGATTAAACATTAAATTAATTATGCAGGTTTTGAAGTTTTTGATGGAAAAGAATAGTGTTAATGCTCTTCATAGAAAAGTATGTTGGTATTTTAGGAAATTTGGCTAATAATTTAGTTAATTATATAAAAAATGTTGAAATCTTACATTTGTCTACTATTGGAATGATTATTTGTAGTATTACATTCGTCTACTATTCGAATGATTATTTGTATAACATTAACTTTTGTGCAATGCATTGTATTATTTGTATATGGTATTTATTTTCCATTATGTGACATAAAATGCAAATTTAATATGAAAATAAGTAAATCCATAAATAAATTTTTTTTTTAATTTAAAATTACGATACGCAAAAATGTGTGTCATCTTCATTTATGACATGGCCTTTCTTGACAGGGGCTTTCTTGATACGCATTGCGTGTCATTAACACGCGCGTCGTAAGGTTACGACACGCGAATGCGTGTCGTCTTCCTTTATGACAGGGCCTTCCTTGATACGCATTGCGTGTCGTAACCGCGCGTCGTAAATGCGTGTCGTAAATGCGCGTCGTAAATGCGCGTCGTCTCTAGACGACGCGCAAATGCGCGTCGTCTATCTTTATGACATGGCCTTCCTTGACACGCATTTGCGCGTCGTCTGAGCCATTTACGACGCGCAATGAGCGTCGTAAAAGGCCTTTTTTCTTGTAGTGATTCTTCCACTAGTATGGATAAAGCTTCCTTGTGGCATTGTCGTCTTGGACATGTCAACAAGAAACGCATAGCCCAACTCCAAAAGGATGGAGTGTTGGAGTCATTCGACCTTAGGGAAGATGACACATGCGAGTCTTGTTTGCTTGGAAAGATGACTAAGTCGCCCTTCACAAGTACTTGTGAAAGGGGCGAGGGTCTATTGGACCTAATACATACCGATGTATGTGGACCGTTTAGATCAACCACGAAGGATGGGAACCGCTTCTATGTGACTTTTACCGATGACTATAGTAGATATGGGTATATCTACTTAATGAAGCAAAAGTCAGACACCTTTGAAAAGTTCAAAGAGTTCAAGAATGAAGTGGAGAATCAATTGGGCAGGAAAATCAAGATGCTTCGATCCGATCGAGGAGGAGAGTACCTAAGTCTTGAATTCCACGATTATCTCAAGGAGTGTGGAATAGTTTCGCAATTGACGCCTCCTAGGACACCGCAGTTGAATGGTGTGGCAGAAAGGCGTAATCGAACCTTATTGGATATGGTTCGCTCTATGATGAGTCGTGCTTCACTACCAATCTCTTTTTGGGGGTATGCCTTAGAGACTGCCGCCCATATCCTTAACCGAGTCCCTACTAAGAAGGTTGCCAAAACACCTCACGAGATGTGGACAGGGAAAGCTCCCTCGTTGGCACATATCCAGGTTTGGGGTTGCGAGGCTTTCGTAAGACGAGATACTCACGACAAGCTTGAACCTCGAAGTGAGCGATGTATTTTCATCGGCTACCCGCAGACATCCTTCGGATATCTCTTCTATAGACCGAAGGACAATGTTGTCTTCGTTGCGAGGAGAGGAGTTTTCCGAGAGCGAGAACTCATAAGCCAAGGAGACAGTGGGAGGCAAATCGAACTTGAAGAGATTCAAGAGTCGATGGATGAAGGAACCTCTACCGCTGGCACTCAACCCGAGGAGGAAACTCCGGTTGAACCAATTGACGAATCCTTACCTCTTAGACGTTCCGATAGAGTTAGAGTTCATCCCCAGTTCTATGGCTTTCATATTACTACCGAAGGGGACACGTATATTAGTGATGGTACACTAGTAAATCTTGATGAACCTAATAGCTACAAGGAAGCCATGGCAGGCCCGGAGTCTGTAAGGTGGAAAGAGGCAATGGATAGCGAGATCCAATCCATGTATGATAACCAAGTTTGGAATTTGGTTGATTACGTGCCCGGACGTAAGACCGTTGGGTGCAAATGGATCTTCAAGAAGAAGACCGACGTGGATGGGAACGTACACACATATAAAGCGCGATTGGTCGCGAAGGGCTTTACTCAAACTCCCGGAGTTGACTATGATGAGACCTTCTCACCAGTTGCGAAGATTAAATCTATTAGAGTGATGTTAGCAATTGCCGCATTTCATGATTATGAGATTTGGCAAATGGATGTCAAGACCGCTTTCCTTAACGGAAAGTTGGCTGAGGATGTTTACATGGCTCAGCCAGAGGGGTTTGTGGATCCGAAGCATCCGGATAGAGTGTGTAAGCTTGAGAAGTCCATTTATGGACTTAAGCAAGCATCTCGCAGATGGAATCTTTGTTTCGATGAGAAAGTCAAAGAGTTTGGATTTGTACGAAGCGAAGACGAATCTTGTGTATATGTCAAAGCCAGTGGGAGTATAGTAAGCTTCCTCGTTCTATATGTCGATGACATATTACTCATAGGAAACGACATCCCGACTCTGCAGGAGGTAAAGTCCTGGCTCGGGAAGTGTTTCGCTATGAAGGACCTCGGAGAGGCCTCTTACATTTTGGGAATAAGGATAATAAGAGAAAGAAGTAAGAGACTAATTGGACTTAGTCAGAATACTTACTTAGAGAAGGTACTAAAACGTTTTAGTATGGAAAACTCAAAGAAGGGAGAACTACCAATACAAAGTAATGCCAAATTGAGTAAGACTCAAAGTCCGAGTACCGAAGCTGAGATAGCAGAAATGAGCCGAGTACCATACGCTTCCGCAGTTGGCTCAATTATGTACGCTATGACTTGTACTCGCCCTAATGTAGCCTTCGCTTTGAGCATGGTTAGCAGATATCAAGGGAATCCTGGCAAAGCCCATTGGATAGCGGTGAAGAATATCCTTAAGTACCTTCGGAGGACGAAGGAATGGTTCTTAGTCCTCGGAGGAAGTGATGACTTGAAGGTGCGAGGGTATAGTGACGCCAGTTTTCAAACCGACAGGGACAACTACCGTTCGCAGTCGGGCTGGGTCTTTACCCTAAATGGAGGAGCAGTGACATGGAAAAGTTCCAAGCAGGAAACCGTAGCTGATTCAACGTGCGAATCAGAGTACATTGCAGCGAGCGAAGCGTCGAAGGAGGCAATATGGCTAAAGAACTTCATCGGTGATCTTGGAGTCGTACCTGCCATAAAGGAGCCAATGGAGATTTTCTGTGATAACGAAGGTGCGGTTGCCTTAACCAAGGAACCGAGGGATCATGGTAGATCAAGACATATCGACAGAAAGTATCACTTCATTAGACATCGTGTAGAAGAAGGACAACTCGTAGTTAAGAGGATATCATCAGAAGATAACCCAGCAGATCCGCTTACGAAGGGACTGAGTAGGGTTAAGCACTTGCAGCATGCTAGGAGTATTGGGCTGAAGGATGATATTAGCATAGATTAGATAGTATTAGAAACGTGTAATAGATAAATGTAATTGACATTTGATGATTAAATAAAGGAGTTTTATTTATGAGTAATGTTACTATCTTATGTTAATTGTTTAAGCTATTGTTTCACTTTGCATGTTTTGACTTCCAGAATAATTGAGGTTATTAGGAATAATCGAATTATTCAAATGGTCCACAATCGTTCATATGTTGGAAGTAGATATGAAAGAAGATTGTCGTGAATTGGTGTGTAGAATGTGTAAATGAGGTTAGACATAGCAAAGGATTGTTGCAACGTTCATGAGTGCTTATGAACTAGTTTTGAGCATTGGAATAAACCCGCGCTTGCTGGAATCACCTTATGGAATAAGATATAAAAGGTGATCGCAAGACGATAATATCATATAGTCTTAAAACCTAGATATATGGTTTATTATTTGTTAATTGATTGTACATTGATAATACGAAAACGCATCAGTAACTTGGTGTTATAAAACGTATTGTTGTGTATAGTTGGTAAATGAATAAGTAAATGCATATAAGTCGAAGTTTATCTGTAACTTTTATCTAAGAAGGTAAAAGCGATATCTCGGCCGCTCGATGATTTGATTTGACTTATGTGCCGGGCCCGGTCAGAACTGAATTGATGTGTTCGATTAAGTTCTATGTCAAATAAATCAGAGATCGAGAAACCTAAATGATTGACTAACCATTCCATAGGATTGTCAGCATGATATCTAACAGAGGACTGTACGTTCCCTTATCTAAAGGACAAGATTGATTAGATCAGAGTTGACAGCGTCTTTGAGAGCTACGATTGCAAACCAAGTTGTACTTGTATAGTTACTAGACTTATCCAAGTGGGAGACTGTTGGAATAGTGTCTAAGGCTGTAACTATATCCGGTTGTGCATGGTCCTTTTGGGTTGCCTTCACCATAGCAACTTGATAGGATGATTTATTAAGAGAGAATAAATATTATTAATATATTATGGGAATAATATAATGAATAATATATTTGTTATTTGATTAATATAAGTCATAGAATTAATTAGAATTAATTTGGTGACTTAAAGAGATTAATTAAATAAAGGGGTATAAACTGTCAATTGGTTGATAGTTAAGCTTTAAACTGTAAATCCATTTGGATATACTATGGACGAGTTCTAAGAGGATTAGGATAGCTAAAATCGTCCATTAGAGTTATCTAGGAATGGATTTGGATAGCCTTAAGAGAAGATTATCTGATAGGGACTTATCTGTAATCCTTAAGGAATCTACAAGTATAAATAGACCCCATGGCATAGGGAATTCGATACTTCTGAAAAAGCAAGAGAACTCTGGTCGAATTCCTCCCCTCTCCTCTCTCCCAAATCATCCTCCTTGCTTTGGTGTTTGTAAGCCATTAGAGGAGTGACATTTGTGACTCTAGAAGCTCCAAGACCTCAAGATCAACAAGGAACTCAAAGGTATGATTCTAGATCTGTTTCAATGTCCTTGTTTAACCTAATTAGAAATTAGAAGTCTTGGATTCAAAGCATGTTTATTAGAAAGCCTAGATCCAAGCATTAGGGTTTTGCATGCGCACATAGGAAAGTTCTTATGGCTAAAACCCATCAATAGCATCATCCTAAACCAGGATACCGACCCTAACCAGGTTTCTAACATATACCATCCTAACTACCAGGATGCAGACATAACAAAGCAATAACATAACAAACAACTACCCAGATTTCCATCCGATAAAGGGCCGACCTTGGTGCCGTAGACCCTGTCGATATAGTGAGGATAACTCACCTCGCAACAGCCGAAACTCTGAACTGAAGAAGCAGATGCCCGAACCACCGTCTCACCAAGAATCCCGAACTATCCAAAGTAGCAAAGTAACCATTAGCCCAAGCACAATATCATTCCAAGGGTAAATTTACCATTTTACCCTTAGCCCAAACCACTGTTGTAAAAATCTTGACTAGGTCCCGATTAATCTCTGATTAATCCCTAGGCGCTACTCGACCGATTAGAGGGTGACTAACGATTATTTCCTGCATACATAATGAGTGAAACATTATAAAACGATGAATTTTTAACATTTTGAAGAAATTTTATCTTAATGAAAACTATTTGAGGCATGATTAGTGTTGTATTAATCATATGAACCTATTTTGTTATCATATTAGTGGTATTTACAAACTTTGATATGATATTAGTCATATTTTTTTTCTAAAATTCAACAAATTAGCAATTAATGATACCCGATTAATCTCTGCCTAGCCGATTAATCCTTTGACCCCAGATCACCGACTAGCTAACGTCGAGCGATTTTTGCAACCTTGGCCCAAACTGGTCCAAGACTAAGGCCCACAACACTCTTCAAGTCCATCATCCTCTTATTGGGCCAAGGCCCAAAGTCAAATTCTCATACAAAGCCCGATATTGGCCCAATTTACTAAATTGGGCCCACCTCTACAAACGGGCCTAGATCCAAGGTCCATAATAATTATTGGGCCCAAAATACTCCATCCATAATATTCAGCCAAGGCCCAAGCTTATTAGTCCATAGACAGCCCAATCAAATAAGGCCCAAAAATCATGATCCAAACAGACAGATTACGCGGGGCGTACTTCAACGTACGCTAAGCGTACAGGCAGAATGGTGAGTACGCGGGGCGTAACCTCGCTAATCAACAAATCCACATAAGTTCTTAATGGCTCAAGCTCTTAAGCCCAAACTTCAGATCCATAGGCCAAATATGTCTAGGATCTATAAAGTCTCAAACTTTATCACCTAGGACGTCCAAAAAGCTCTTAATCCAAGGTCTTAATCCATTAAGACCTACTTATATCACATATGAGACAACCAAATCCCTTGGGACCTCATTTTTCTTACTCAAGACCTCTCCTAAGGTCTGAAAGGACGGCTAATCTCAACCAACTCGACTCATGCATCAAGATGAGGTTTTTGGGAAAAGAATGGTGTCAAAACTTCACAACACATAGATCTACACAATATGATTGTCAAGCTAGAGACTTTTACCTCAAAAGGGCTCTAGAAGATGATGCCTTTCCATATCTACAAGCTCCAGCCACTCAACTTCTTCTTTGACAACTCCCTCTTTTCCTCTTTCAAGCTTAAACCACCAAGATAAGCTTTCCAAGGCCAAGATCTCTAGAAATGAAGGTTGGAACGTTCTAGGGTTTCTTCTGAGGCTAGGGAGGCTGATATGGGAGTTAGGGACGAAGCCATGATGTTCTATATATAGTGGCTCACCCTTAAATTAGGGTTTAAAGACTCTGGACGTACGTTGGGCGTACATCCAGTATGTAAGTCCCCAAAATTGCTTGTGTATCAATCAGATCCAATTGATGGTGCGGAATCCCAATCAATTGGATGATGTCAGATCAAATAGAAGAGAAGGAGAAGAAGAATAACTTGAATCTAATGATGTATTGATGATATGAATTATGCTCTTTCCAATAGATTCTCTCTCACACACACTTCTTCTCTAGTTTCTGTCTCTTCTCTAGCCTTCTCTCTTCTATTTGATCTGACATCATCCAATTGATTGGTATTCCGCACCATCAATTGGATCTGATTGATACACAAGCAATTTTGGGGACTTACAATTGGTATCAGAGCTTGGTTGTATCAATCAATTTTGTCAGATCTGGAGCTTATTTGATCTAATTTTGAAAAGAGAATAGCGTTTTTGGATAGATCTCGCAAAAATAAGGGGGGTTACTTCTTTGCATTTTTCATAAAAACGAGTTTTTGATCGAGTTTTGGAGCAAAAAACGTCGTTTTTTTTCGCGAATCTATTGAAGGTGTGCGGCTGGTTGAAGGAGTGCGGCTCGGGTGTGCGGCCTCGGAGTGTGCGGCTCACTGTCGGTGTGCGGTCCTCGTCCTTGCTTCGCAGCCTCGCATCGCATCAGCAGCTTTGCATCGTAGCGTCCTCGCAGCAGCGCCTTTATTAAAGAAAAAATCGGAACGTAATTGAGGTTGCAGGGGATCGAAAACTGGACCTCCAGGTCATTGCCCAAGCGCCTAACCATCTCGGCTAGCCAAGCCCTTGTGAATTCACTTCGAAATTTTAAACTTAACCACTCCCTACCGCTTCCAACTTTCGCATTTTTGTCATTTTCAGCCCAAAATTGATTTTCCTTTAATTTTAAATTCCTTTTTCAACCAAAAATTTTAGCTTTTAATTTTGACTTTTTATATAAAATTTTGACTTTGACTTTTAAAAGTTGACCTTTGACTTTAAATTTTGACTTTCTCGTTTTACTTTTAATTTTTCAAATTTGGCTTTTCGGTTTGACTTTTAAGTTTGACTTTTGGGTTTGACTTTTTAAATTTGACTTTTAAGGTTGACTTTCTCGGTTTTTAAGTCAAAGGGCAATTAAATATATAAAAAAATAATAAAAATTTAAAAAATAAAAAAAAATTTAAAAAAAAAATGAGTTCCACATCAATTCCGGTAAATGAAGTTTCATGTACTCCATCTTGTAAAGCTACGATTAAATTTCTTCGCGAACAAATTGATTTGCTAAAAAGGGAAAATGAGGACCTTCAATATGAAGGATATACTCTAAGGAAAGGTCAGAAACCGTTAAAAGCTCAATTAGAAACCAAAATCAAGGATTTCCGAAAACTCCAAGAAGATTACAGCAACAAGTGTGAAAATTATGATCACATTAAGAAAAAACTTGATGTTGTAACTAAAGAACTTGATGCTTTGAAAATTAAGTGTGGAAAAACAGATGTTAGTTTCAAAAATTACACTGCGTCAAGTAAGACAGTCGAATCCTTATTTGAAAACCAATTAAAATTCAAAGATAATCAAAACAAGGGTCTATGTAACGCCCCATCTCTGGTATGTTGTTCCCGTGGCATTTATTTAGAAGTTTTATAGAGGGACTTGGCAAGTCTATGGCCTGACTCGTCGAGTAGGGTCGAGTTTTCGAGCACGTGTTAGTCGGCGACTCGGCGAGTCCATATTCGGGACTCGGCGGAGTCTGCCTGCCAGGAAGAAACCCTAATTCCCCGGGTTGCTCACTATATAAGCAATGTTATGTGCCCCAAACTCGCCTCCTTCACA
The DNA here is from genome assembly GCF_002870075.4 of Lactuca sativa. Lineage (NCBI taxonomy): Eukaryota > Viridiplantae > Streptophyta > Magnoliopsida > Asterales > Asteraceae > Lactuca > Lactuca sativa. The sequence goes on from NC_056626.2 coordinate 15,318,732, forward strand.
CTCAGAGAGTTGTGAGAAACCCTAATCCATTCCTTGATTGATTTAAGTGTTTTGTGTGGATTCTTGAAGGCTTGAAGAAGAAGAAGAAGAAAGGAGCAAGGAGAAGAGGTGTAGAGCAAAGATCCAAGGTCAAAATCAGAGTTCATTGAGGTAATTCTCGGAATCCTCCTGTTTTATGCTTAAAACCTCCATTAGAGCATTTCTAGGGCTAGTTTGATGTATTTTTCCAACCTTATAGATGTATGGATGCCTTAATAGGTTGAGATATCCCTAGATCTGTTCATTTAGGAGTTGTAGAGCCCGGATCTATTGCCTTTTTGAAGTTGCTTTGCATGAGAACCCTAGATCTAGCCTTTATCATGCTTTTTGAGCCTTATAACCTTCTTGGATGCTTATGGACACGTAAAGATAGAATCTTTACGTGTTAATCGAACTAAGGAAGCCCAGATCTATAGGTTTTAGACGCTGGATTCAAGCAGAATCGAGTTTAGAGTAGCTGCATGGATGTGACTCAGCGAGTCGGAGGAACGACTCGGCGAGTCATGTCGCGAGTCCCGATTTTTCCCCCTTTTGAGTGATGTCGAGTGGGAACCTGTGAGTAGTAGAGTGGACTCAGTAAGTTGGAGGGCAGACTCAGTGATGGAGGGACTCGACGAGTTGTTCATACAACTCGGCGAGTCCAAGGCAATCTTCTTAGCTCAAGAACAACTCGTCGAGTTGTTCATATGACTCGGCGAGTCGGATGCAGATTGCCTGAGTTCTTGAATCGAGAGGGTACTCGTCGAGTCGATGCCATACTCGACGAGTAGCCACGACCAGAGTTGAGAAGTCAGACTAGGGACTCGGCGAGTTGGCGGCCCAACTCGGCGAGTCAGGTCAACTGTAGGTTGACTTTGACCAGGAGAGTTGATTTTGACCAGGGGTAAAAGAGTCATTTTATCCAATGTAGTGAATAGCATCTGATTGAGTGTGTTTATGGACTTGTAGTCGGGGAGATACCGGAGTTGCAGCAGTTAGCTTCCAGAGCCATACACACAGCAGCCAGTTCACGAGGTGAGTTTCCTTCCAGTAGGAACGAGTCTAAGGCCACAATGCTGGCCCGTTCAGTTAGCCGTAGTTTCTGGACTTCGGTCTAATGCAGTAGTTAGTATGTTTGACGCCTCCATGGCTCAGACAGGATTTATGTGTTTATGCTAGTTGATATGTTATGCTATGCTGTGTTCAGTTAGTCAGCTTCGGACTTCGGTCCGATGTAGGGGACGGGGTCCCAGTCAGCTTCGGACTTCGGTCCGATGTAGGGGACGGGGTCCCAATCAGCTTCGGACTTCGGCCCGATGTAGGGGACGGGGTCCCAGTCAGCTTCGGACTACAGTCCGTTGTAGGGGACGGGGTCCCAGTGTAACGCCCCATCTCTGGTATGTTGATCCCGTGGCATTTATTTAGAAGTTTTACTGAGGGACTCGGCGAGTCTATGGCCTGACTCGTCGAGTAGGGTCGAGTTTTCGAGCACGTGTTAGTCGGCGACTCGGCGAGTCCATATTCGGGACTCGGCGAGTCTGCCTGCCAGGAAGAAACCCTAAATCCCCGGGTTGCTCACTATTTAAGCAATGTTATGTGCCCCAAACTCGCCTCCTTCACCCTCAGAGAGCTGTGAGAAAAACCTAATCCATCCCTTGTTTGTTTTAAGTGTTTTTTTGTGGATTTTGAAGGCTTGAAGAAGAAGAAGAAGAAGAAAGGAGCAAAGAGAAGAGGTGTAGAGCAAAGATCCAAGGGCAAAATCAGAGTTCATTGAGGTATTTCTCGGATTCCTTCTGTTTTATGCTTTAGACCTCCATTAGAACTCTTCTAGGGCTAGTTTGATGCATTTTCCAAACTTTATAGTTGTATGGATGCCTTAATAGGTCGAGAGATCCCTAGATCTGTTCATTTAGGAGTTGTAGAGCCCGGATCTATTGCCTTTTTGAAGATGCTTTGCATAAGAACCCTAGATCTAGCCTTTATTATGCTTTTTGAGCCTTATTATCTTCTTGGTCGCTTATGGGCACGTAAAGATAGAATCTTTACGTGCTAATCGAACTAAGGAAGCCCAGATCTATAAGTTTTAGACACTGGATTCAAGCAGAATCGAGTTTAGAGTAGCTGCATGGATGTGACTCGGCGAGTCGGAAGAACGACTCGGTGAGTCAAGTCGCGAGTCCCGTTTTTCCCCTTTTGAGTGATGTCTAGTGGGAGCCTGTGAGTAGTAGAGTGGACTCAGTGAGTTGGAGGGCAGACTCAGTAATGGAGGGACTCGACGAGTTGTTCATACAACTCGGCGAGTCCAAGGCAATCTTCTTAGCTCAAGAACAACTCGTCGAGTTGTTCCTATGACTCGGCGAGTTGGATGCCGATTGTCTGAGTTCTTGAATCGAGAGGGTACTCGTCGAGTAGGTGCCATACTCGACGAGTAGCCATGAGTAGGGTCGAGAAGTGAGACTAGAGACTCGGCGAGTTGGCGGCCCAACTCGGCGAGTCAGGTCAATTGTAGGTTGACTTTGACCGGGAGAGTTGACTTTGACCAAGGGTAAAAGAGTCATTTTACCCCAGTGCAGTGATTAGCATTTGATTGAGTGTGTTTATGGATTTGTAGCCGGGGAGATACCGGAGCAGCAGCAGTTAGCTTCCAGAGCCACTCACACAGCAGCCAGTTCACAAGGTGAGTTTCCTTCCAGTAGGAACGGGTCTACGGCCACAATGCCGGCCCGTTTAGTTAGCAGTAGTTCCGGACTTCAGTCCGATGCAGTAGTTAGAGTGCTTGATGTCTTTGTGATTCAAGCATGTTTTGTGTTATGTGTTCCGGACTTCGGCCCGATGCAGTATATGTGTTATGTTAGCAGATTCGTGTTTATGATATGCTATGTTCAGACAGTCCCGAACTTCAGTTTGATGCAGTTAGTTCCGGACTCCGGTCCGATGCAGGGGACAAGGTCCCAGTCAGTTCCAGACTTCGGTCCGATGCAGCTAGTTCCGGACTTCGGTCCGATGCAGTCAGTTCCGGACTTCGGTCCGATGCAGTTAGTTCTGGACTCCGGTCCGATGCAGGGGACAAGGTCCCAGTCAGTTCCGGACTTCGGTCTGATGCAGCTAGTTCCAGACTTCGGTCTGATGCAGTGGGCAAGGCCCAGTATGTGCTTTATATGTATTGTATGGTATGTGGTAGTTTGGGGGAACTCACTAAGCTTCGTGCTTACAATTTCAGTTTTGGTTTCAGGTACTTCCGCAAGCAAAGGGAAGAGCTCGGGATGATGACATCGCACACACCACAACTTCCGTTTTTGTCCTGGGAGTATGTTTGGATACAGTTGTGATACAGTTTTCTTTCTCTCAGTATTTTATCATGGTTTTTGAAACACACAACGTATGATTTTGTTATGTGATACTTGGTTTCATGTCTTTGTTATGATAAAAATTGAAATTTTTGGGTCGTATTTTTGGGTTGTTTCAAGTTGGTATCAGAGCCTTGGTTTGAGGGATTCGGATACACCTCCGGGTGCATCTGAACTCAAACTAAGGGAAAGATAAAAAGATTTTCAAAAAGAAAAAATGTTTTCGAATGAATTTTTGAAAAGCACTTAGAAAGAAAAGAATTTTTTTAAACAAGATAAGGGTGTGGTGCATGCGATCAGCCGAGCTCAAGTAAGTACTCCCAAATTACCCATACAAGTTTGATTATTATGATTAATTTTTCCAGTTTCAGTAGAACAGCATGCTAGTATAGGACTAAGGATCTAGGAGGATGCCTTATGTGCCTGCTATATGTGTCACAACTTTATGAGAATTGCATGATAGTATTGAGTAGACAACAGTAGGATAGCCTGTTTAGGTTATGCCTGGTAGCGTGAGCTTAGCATTGTATGCTAGTATAGTTTCTCGTTATGAGAGTAGATTTGCTTGAGTAGTTTCCGGTGTCCGAATGCTGCTTGCTTCGTGCTTTGTAGAACTCTTGGTGATGAGAGTTAGTCGTTAGATGAATACGCCACGTCACATGTGATCAGGGTTGAATAATCTCAGAGTATTGGATTTGGCCCTATTGCGCAGCTCTTGTTTGAGTCTAACCGTTGTAGGGACAAGCCTTTTACTCGAAGGATTATCCGAGCCTCATCATATGTGATGGTATTCAGGTGATGGCTAATTAGCATTACAAGGAGGCCTTCAGCAGCTGAGGACTGGTTTGAGTGGAGTCAGAGATTTCCCTAGGGCAAGCCTAGGATGAGAATAGCAAAGATCAGTAGTAGTAGAAGTGACTTGGTGGAGTCAAGGCAGTTCTTGAGGAAAGTACGGATAGATGTGGAAGGTAGTATGGGCCCGTACTACTGAAAGCAGAGGATCCGTACTCGAATCAAGGAAGGCCGAGACAAGACCAGGAAGCTAGTAGTAGTATCAATGATCCCTTGAGATATTTCAATTTTCTGATGTTGCTATGATGTGTTTCAGAATGGTGGTTTTACGTTCGAGGCCAGCAGCCGGCAGTGGAGGTGCCGGGGAGGGATCAAGATCAGGCTCGGGGAATGAGCGCATGGATGAGCAGACCAGAGAGTTTCTTTCTTCAGAGATTACTCGTATCATTTTAGAGCAGACTCCTGTGATCTTCGGTTCGATCAAGGAGGGTATCCTAGAGCTGATGGATGAGAGATTGGGCACCTTCCGTGCAGAGGTGGCGGCCATGATGGGGTCGCGTACACTTACATTCAGGGAGTTAAGGGCATGTGGAGCTCCAGACTATCACGGGGCACGGGACCCCATAGCGAGTACTAGATGGTTGGCGGATGTGGCCAACGCGGTCCGCACTAGCAGGTGTCTCGAGGGGGACAAGGTTAGATTAGCGTCCTGTCTTCTTAAGGACAGGGCACGGGATTGGTGGGAGGAGGTCGGACATACCATTGGAGATGATGCAGCGTTGGATGCCATGACCTGGGCTGATTTCTCTACCAGGTTCAGGGCAGAGTTTGCACCGGTTATTGAGGTGCAACAGTTAGCCAGAGAGTTTCAGGACCTCACCCAGACTACAGAGACCGTGGCGGAGATCACCGCCAAGTTCAGGGAGAGGGCTCTTCTTGTTCCTCAGTATGCGGCCGATGAGGAGATGAAGAAGGCCCGTTATCATGAGATGTTGCGGAGCGATATCCGTCAGTTTGTGAGCCGGTCCAGCTGTAAAACGCTGGATGACATGATTGCTAGGTCTCGGGAGAGGGAGATTGATCTCGAGATGGAGAAGAAGAGGAAACCGGAGGCGGTTTTGGGTACAGACAGTTCGGGCAAAAAGCCCAAGGTTTCTGATTCCAGATCCAGGAGCCAGCAGAGCCACGGTCGATGTGGCAAGTGTGGGAGATTGCACGATGGGGTGTGCAAGGCAGGGAGTTCCGGTTGCTACAAGTGCGGTCAGACTGGGCATTTGAGCAGGGATTGTACGGCCCCTGCTACTGCCGTTGCAGCATCAGATATGATTTGCTTTCAGTGCAATCAGAGGGGACATAAAAAGTCCCAGTGTCCGAGTTTAGCTGCAGTAGGGAAGGTGGCTGCACCTGCCCCTGCTACTTTGAGGATTACAGATGGCCGGCAGGGCCGAGCCGAGGCGCCAGTGGCGAAGAGTAGGGCGTTTCAGATGACGGCAGAGGAGGCACGAGCGACTCCTGATGTGGTGACGGGTATGTATCTTCCCTTCATCTCTATATTATTATTGATTGATTATTGCTTATGATTGTATGTTTTATATGGGGTCGTTCTCTGTGAACGACATTTCTGCTATGGTATTATTCGATTCGGGGGCTACCCGATCATTTGTATCGCTTGCGCTTAGCAAGAGATTTAGCAGAGCTCCAGGGGAGCTGGATTGTCCACTAGAGGTTGAGATAGCAAATGACAGGACCGTGAGGGTCGCCAGAGGGCATAGAGGGTGTTCTCTTTAGTTGTTTGACGAGCAGTTTTTGGTGGACCTTGTTCCTATTCCCCTGCGAGGGAATAAGGTTATTGTAGGCATGGATTGGCTAAGCCCCAATGGGGGTGGTGATTGATTGTGAGCTTCAGCTAGTGAGGGTTCGCACTCCCAGTGGGGGAGAGTTAGTGATTCAGGGCGAGAGGCCACAACGCGGATCGACCTTTTGTTCCGTCGCAAGGGCGAGGCGCTATTTTCAGCAGGGTTGCGCTGGTTATGTAGCTTATATCTTGGATGCCCGGGAGAAGGGCAAGACGACAGTTGATGATGTTCCGATAGTGCGAGACTTCCCGGATGTATTTCCCGAGGATTTACCGGGAATACCTCCTGAGAGGCAGGTTGAGTTTAGGATCAACCTGATTCCTGGTGCGGCTCCGATAGCCAAGGCACCGTATCGCCTAGCTCCCCCTGAGATGCAGGAGTTGTCTACGCAGCTGCAGGAGCTGCTAGACAAGGGTTTAATTCGGCCGAGCAGTTCGCCTTGGGGAGCGCCGATCCTGTTTGTGAGGAAGAAGGATGGGTCGCATCGTATGTGTATAGATTACCGGGAGTTGAATATGGTAACGGTGAAGAACCGTTACCCACTTCCGAGGATAGATGATTTGTTTGACTAGCTTCAGGGAGCGTCTTGGTTCTCCAAGATCGATCTACGCTCCGGGTATCATCAGATGCGGGTTAGGGATGAGGATGTTCAGAAGACTGCTTTCAGGACCAGGTATGGTCATTATGAGTTTGTGGTGATGCCATTTAGGATCGCCAATGCTCCAGCCGCGTTCATGGATCTCATGAATCGCGTGTGCAGGCCAATGCTGGATCGTTCAGTGATAGTATTCATAGATGATATCTTGGTGTATTCCAAGACGCAGGAGCAGCACGAGGAGCACCTGAGGGAGGTGCTGGAAGTTTTGAGGAGGGAGAGACTTTTCACAAAGTTCTCCAAGTGTGAGTTCTGGTTGCGCGAGGTGCAGTTCCTTGGTCACCTCGTCAACCAGAAGGGTATTTTGGTGGATCCGGCCAAGATAGAGGCCGTGATGCAGTGGGAGGTCCTGAAGTCTCCATCTGAGATTCGGAGCTTCCTAGGGTTGGCAGGGTATTACCGGAGGTTCATTCAGGATTTCTCCAAGATAGCAGTGCCGCTCACCCGACTGACCAAGAAGTCGGTGGTATTTCGTTGGGGGCCTGAGCAGCAGGCAGCGTTCGAGATCCTCAGGCAGAGATTGTGCGAAGCTCCGATCCTTACCTTGCCAGAGGGAGTAGAGGACTTCGTAGTCTACTGTGATGCCTCAATCATAGGTATGGGAGCAGTGTTGATGCAGCGAGGCCATGTGATAGCTTACGCCTCGAGGCAGTTGAAGCCTCACGAGGCTAACTATCCTACCCATGATTTAGAGCTGGGGGCGGTTGTGTTTGCCCTCAAGATTTGGAAGCATTATCTTTACGGGGTCCATTGTACTATCTACACGGATCACAAGAGTTTGAGGTACCTTATGGATCAGCCGAGTCTGAACATGAGGCAGAGGAGGTGGTTGGATGTGCTGAAGGATTATGATTGTGAGGTCCTTTACCATCCAGGGAAGGCCAACGTGGTGGCCGACGCCCTAAGCCGCAAAGTGTCGGCAGCCCCTATCAAAGATTTGTGTTTGAGGATGACAGTGATTACTCCGTTGTTGGAACAGATCAGGGAGGCTCAGGTTGAGGGCCTCAAGGAGGAAAGGCAAAAGTGTGAAAGGATAGTGGGCCGAGTAGCTTCGTTTGATTATGACAGTCGGGGATTGCTGACGCTTCATGGGAGAGTGTGGGTGCCGTACTGGGGTGGAGTACGGCAGGTGTTGATGGACGAGGCTCATAAGTCTCGATTTTCTATCCACCCAGGGGCGACGAAGATGTATAGAGATCTTCGACTCGATTATTGGTGGCCCTGCATGAAGCGGGATGTCGCTTGGTATGTTGAGAGATGCCTCACCTGCAGGAAGGTCAAGGCGGAGCACCAGAGGCCTCACGGCAAGATGCAGCCGTTAGACATTCCCGTGTGGAAATGGGAGGACATCACCATGGATTTTGTCACCAAGCTTCCCAGGACCGCACGAGGAGTAGATTCGATATGGGTAGTAGTGGATCGGTTGACGAAGAGTGCTCATTTTATCCCGATCCAGGAGAGTATATCGGCAGAAAAGTTAGCCGATATCTATGTGCGTGAGATCGTGGCACGTCATGGAGTGTCGGTATCGGTGGTGTCAGACCGAGATGTCCGTTTTACATCCAGATTCTGGAAGCGGTTTCACGATGAGATGGGTACTCGTCTTCATTTCAGCACCGCTTTCCACCCTCAGGTGGACGGGCAGAGTGAGAGGACGATTCAGACTCTCGAGGACATGCTCAGGGCATGTGTTCTAGACTTCGGTGGCAGTTGGGATACGTATCTTCCGTTAGCGGAATTTTCGTATAACAACAGTTATCATGCGAGCATTGATCGACCTCCCTTTGAGATGCTTTATGGGAGGAAGTGTAGGACCCCGATTTGTTGGGGCGAGGTCGATCAGCGAGTCGTTGGGAGCACAGAGGTGGTGCCCAAGATGACCGAGTTGATTCAGCAGGTCCGTAGTAGACTGCAGACTGCGCAGAGTCGGCAGAAGAGCTATGCTGACAAGAGGCGTTCAGACTTGGAGTTCCGGGTGGGCGATATGGTCCTTCTGAAGGTCTCACCCTGGAAGGGTGTCATCAGGTTTTGGAAGAGGGGCAATCTGGGCCCCAGGTTCATTGGTCCTTTCAGGGTTTTGGCCCGAGTGGGTCGGGTTTCTTATCAGTTGGATCTTCCTGTAGAGCTTAGCCAGATCCACAACACTTTCCATGTGTCTCAGTTGAGGAAGTGTTTGGTGGATGAGTCAGCAGTTCTTCCCCTAGAGGATATTCAGGTTGATAGCAGCCTGAATTATATTGAGAGGCCGGTCGCGATTCTGGACCGGAAGACAAAGACCTTGAGGAACAAGGCAATTCAGTTAGTGAAGGCGCAGTGGCAACACCGGAAGGGGTCTGAGTGGACGTGGGAGGCTGAGGAAGAAATGAGAGAGCACTACCCGGAGTTATTTGCAGATTCAGCCGTAGCAGACTTCGAGGACGAAGTCTGAGACAAGTGGCGGAGAATTGTAACGCCCCATCTCTGGTATATTGATCCCGTGGCATTTATTTAGAAGTTTTATTGAGGGACTCGGCGAGTCTATGGCCTGACTCGTCGAGTAGGGTCGAGTTTTCGAGCACGTGTTAGTCGGCGACTCGACGAGTCCATATTCGGGACTCGGCGAGTCTGCCTGCCAGGAAGAAACCCTAAATCCCCGGGTTGCTCACTATTTAAGCAATGTTATGTGCCCCAAACTCGCCTCCTTCACCCTCAGAGAGCTGTGAGAAAACCCTAATCCATCCCTTGTTTGTTTTAAGTGTTTTTGTGTGGATTTTGAAGGCTTGAAGAAGAAGAAGAAGAAAGGAGCAAAGAGAAGAGGTGTAGAGCAAAGATCCAAGGGCAAAATCAGAGTTCATTGAGGTATTTCTCGGATTCCTTCTGTTTTATGCTTTAGACCTCCATTAGAACACTTCTAGGGCTAGTTTGATTCATTTTCCAAAATTTATAGTTGTATGGATGCCTTAATAGGTCGAGAGATCCCTAGATCTGTTCATTTAGAAGTTGTAGAGCCCGGATCTATTGCCTTGTTGAAGATGCTTTGCATAAGAACCCTAGATCTAGCCTTTATTATGCTTTTTGAGCCTTATTATCTTCTTGGTCGCTTATGGGCACGTAAAGATAGAATCTTTACGTGCTAATCGAACTAAGGAAGCCCAGATCTATAAGTTTTAGATGCTGGATTCAAGCAGAATCGAGTTTAGAGTAGCTGCATGGATGTGACTCGGCGAGTCGGAAGAACGACTCGGTGAGTCAAGTCGTGAGTCCCGTTTTTCCCCTTTTGAGTGATGTCGAGTAGGAGCCTGTGAGTAGTAGAGTGGACTCAGTGAGTTGGAGGGCAAACTCAGTAATGGAGGGACTCGACGAGTTGTTCATACAACTCAGCGAGTCCAAGGCAATCTTCTTAGCTCAAGAACAACTCGTCGAGTTGTTCATATGACTCGGCGAGTCGGATGCAGATTGTCTGAGTTCTTGAATCGAGAGGGTACTCGTCGAGTAGTGTAACGCCCGTGTTTCTAGGCTAGGCATTAATATTGACATAATGGTCTAGGTTAACCTTTGTAACTCATTTAGAAGAAATGAAAAGGAATTATGTGAATTTTATGTGAATTATGTGTTTTATGTTTAATTATTAGTGTTTAATTAATTAAAAATAAAAATAAGCGTCAAAATTAAAGTGTGAGATAAGCCCGATATCTTTACATAAAGTTGTAGTGGTCGAAACAAGGATTTCGGGGATATAAAGAATACCAAAATCCGAGTTATAACGAAGAAGTTATGACCTATTGAAGTTTCGCGACAAAACCGGCACGGTGCTGAATGTCGTAAAAAGTGAGTTTTTGATAAACTACTTTTTAGCCTTAGTAATCTAAACGTACGTCGTAGTATTCGTTAAACCGAGAAGTTCGATAAAAAGAACGCCCAAATCTGACTTCGTATGAGGAAGTTATGATTTTTCGAAGTTTCAGCGTAGCAATAGACAGCTAAAAACTCGAATTTTAGATCAAGCGGTTTTTAGCCGACACAACCTAAACGAGAATTGAAGGTCTCGTCATTAGGAGCACAACGGTAAAAAGTCTGACGAAAACGGACGTCGGATGAAGAAGTTATGAATTTTTAACGGATTTCCTGTCCCGGTCTGTTAAAAATAATAATATAAATTTAAATTCAAAATTAGCTGATGAAGTCTAAATGGAAGTTGTAGATCGTAATTTTAGCTACGCGTGCATATAAAGAACGTCAAAAACGGAGCTCGTATGCGAAAGTTATGGATTTTAGAAGTTTTGGCACGAAAACCGAGAAATTTCGCATAGTCACACAATTGCCACGTCACCCTCGCTTAGAAAGTGACACGTGTCCTGCTGAGTCACCTGGCTGCTGAGTCATTAGGCTGCTGAGTCACCGAGGCTGCTGAGTCATGCGAGACACGTGTCCTCTTCTGATTCGACCGAGGAGGAGGCCCAATCCGAAGCAGCCAGCTCCCCAGTCGAAGCTTCGCCCAGCTGCCGCGTGTGTCCGAGCCTCGCATAGCCTAGCTCCGAGCCTCGCAGGTGCACCAGCAAGCCGCGGTCCACTTAGAAGACGACAGCGAGCCCTCGCATGTGCGAGCCAGGTGCGAGCCATGCGAGGCATGTGCGAGACCCTCTGCGAAGCCTCTTAGCCGTCGGATCCGGAGACTTCTCAGCCGTTGGATCAAACTTCGGACCCTATAAATAGAAGGGTACATGCGAGGGTTTCTGGTTACTTTTGGAATTTAGCCATTTTTAGCCCCTCTCTCCATATTTTCTTCATCTTAACATCCCGCAAAGCCCCGGTATCAATTGTAAAGCCCGGAATACCCCACGAAGAGCCCGAGAAGCCCGGAAAATTTATCTTTTCGGTTTCGAATCCCGACCTTTCGCAGAGCCCGGTTTCTCAATAAAACTCCCGGTTTTATTAGAAACTATCGTTTTAGGAAACGAATTGCTGCCCGATTTTCACCAAAATAAGTGAGTGTGTAGTTACTTTCAGTTTACACATAGATATGAAGTATTTACCTTGAAATACGTGTTATGTGTAAATATATTAATTGTTTGACTGAAGTGACTGTTGAATTGATGTTTTATACAAGTTTTAAACTGTATATGCTTTTTATCTACAAAATATGTTGGGTAGAACATGGGTAGATGAAATAGTGGGTATGATGAAAGGTGAGTTGGATAAAGGAGATGATCAATAATATTGATCATAAGTTAAGGGTGAGTGGTGAAAATTTGAGAGAATCACTTACCCAAATTGTTGGCCCCCGTCATTCAGCAGAGTATGGATGACAACCATGGACTATTCTAGACAGTCTATGGAACACTAGCAGGCCCGCAACCTGTAGGTGTAATGAACTATATGTTCATTTGCTGTACTCTAAAAACCCATTGACATGTATTGCAGGAGAGAACACCTGTAAATAATACTGTCGATAAATGAGAGCTATGGACTTAGCACATGTTGAATAAACTTTGGCAGCTATGGAATTAGTGCCCGTTGTATAAACCCCGGTCACGAGGTGACTTTGTGTCTATTCCTTAGGATGAATCCTTAGGAAGGAGTGGTAGTTGATTCTTAGGGTAAACCCTTGAGAAATAAATAAAATAATGGGGTTTGGGGTAGTTAGGTTGATTGATTGATGTATAAACATAATAAATTTATGTATTGTGGGTTGAAAACCTTATATGCTCACCAGGCTTCCAAGCCTGACCCACTCAGCTGTTTATATTACAGGTAGAGGACCCCGAGCATAGTCGGATGATGATGATGAGTGAATTTTGGATTATAGGCCAGTAGTTACAAATAATTGTCGTAAGGCTTATAATGTCTTGTTTATGCTTTTGATCTGTATTGGAACATGACAAACTTTTATCATATTTTGTTTTGGGGACCAACTCCGCAACATCTTTTATAAAGATTTCTCTGATTTGATTTTTAAAAAGCATAAATTAAATCGGTCTTTTCTGGCCGAGAAATTTGGGGATGTCACAAGTAGGTGCCATACTCGACGAGTAGCCATGAGTAGGGTCGAGAAGTGAGACTAGAGACTCGGCGAGTTGGCGGCCCAACTCGGCGAGTCAGGTCAACTGTAGGTTGACTTTGACCGGGAGAGTTGACTTTAACCAAGGGTAAAAGAGTCATTTTACCCCAGTGCAGTGATTAGCATTTGATTGAGTGTGTTTATGGATTTGTAGCCGGGGAGATACCGGAGCAGCAGCAGTTAGCTTCCAGAGCCATTCACACAGCAGCCAGTTCACAAGGTGAGTTTCCTTCCAGTAGGAACGGGTCTACGGCCACAATGCCGGCCCGTTTAGTTAGCAGTAGTTCCGGACTTCAGTCCGATGCAGTAGTTAGAGTGCTTGATGTCTTTGTGATTCAAGCATGTTTTGTGTTATGTGTTCCGGACTTCGGCCCGATGCAATATGTGTTATGTTAGCAAATACGTGTTTATGATATGCTATGTTTAGACAGTCCCGGACTTTGGTCCGATGCAGTTAGTTCCGGACTCCGGTCCGATGCAGGAGACAAGGTCCCAGTCAGTTCCGGACATCGGTCCGATGCAGCTAGTTCCGGACTTCGGTCCGATGCAGTTAGTTCCGGACTTCGGTCCGATGCAGTTAGTTCTGGACTCCGGTCCGATGCAGGGGACAAGGTCCCAGTCAGTTCCGGACTTCGGTCTGATGCAGCTAGTTCCAGACTTCGGTCTGATGTAGTGGGCAAGGCCCAGTATGTGCTTTATATGTATTGTATGGTATGTGGTAGTTTGGGGGAGCTCACTAAGCTTCGTGCTTACAGTTTCAGTTTTGGTTTCAGGTACTTCCGCAAGCAAAGGGAAGAGCTCGGGATGATGACATCGCACACACCACAGCTTCAGTTTTTGTCCTGGGAGTTGATTCCGCTAGTTGATATGTTTGGATACAGTTGTGATACAGTTTTCTTTCTCTCAGTATTTTATCATGGTTTTTGAAACACGTAACGTATGATTCTGTTATGTGATACTTGGTTTCATGTTTTTGTTATGATAAAAATTGAAATTTTTGGGTCGTATTTTTGGGTTGTTTCACTAATGTGCACAAAAGTACCCACTAATTTTAATATTTATAACCTAACAAACTTAGACTATCTATGCACTTATAGGCAGTGTACCTAGTCAGATTACAGTATAGCTTAGGTAAGTCGGGTGTCGATCACAGGGAACGGTGAATTAATTTAATATATTTGATTATAGGTTACAGGTTACACAAAAATAATAAATAAAATGGTTTAATAAATCTCAAATTAGCAAATAACAACTCTCGATAAACTAACAGGAAAACACCTCTCTTCAGGTACTTGGGTTTAGATAAATTACACCTTAAAACATAGACAATTGCATACACAAATTCATTTATTCAATGTTCACCGATTCCTAAAATGATTAGATTCGCGTTCACTATAACTAATCCTTTAGCAAACAAGTCAATTCAAACAGTGATCAGTTGATTAAACTAACATGCTTCCTAGTGTTCAGTTCGTATCAAGCAAGACTTGTAAATATAGTTAATCAATGTAAACATTTAATCAACCTCTTGTTGATGGTCATCAAACAAGGCTCACACATTAACTTACTTATTCTCAAATTAATCCTAGTTTCACATTTGTTATTTCTAGTCTTATAATCTCGATAGTCATCAAAAATCATAAGAGACAAGCAAATCAAGCAGATGTTCAAGCAACTCAATTCACTTAACAATTAACAGAAAATAATCATCATTAACACATGAGGATCTTTTAACAAGCTTGGCAAGATAAATTAAACACAAATAAACTATTTAATATAGCAATTAGTCTAATAATCAAAGCTTCATTCAATCATAAACACAAAGTAAAAGGTTTTTACACCTAAATCAGAAACTAAATACAGAAAAGTACCACCATAGAATGCTAAACATGGTCACGTCAGCAAACCATATGATAATCAACATGTATCTGCTCTCCAATCCTTCCGATCTCTGCTCCCGTTAGCTTAACGGCCTTCCGGCCGCCTTCTAGACCCTCAAAACGGCTTAACAGAAGTTAATTGTCGACTAAATTAGGTTAGAAGTCGAATCCTCTCCCCTGGTTAGCGAAAAATCGATATTTATAATCTTTGTGGCCGACCTAAGTACGCTGGGCGTACTTAGGATTACGCAACGCGTACTCAAGATAATCACGCGATCAAGTATATCCAGTGCAAGCAGGTACGCGGGGCGTACTCGCTACCTCAGCACCCTTTTCTTTCTTTTAGCTTCTAAGCCCGGCTTCCGCTTTAGTTTTTTTTTCTTTTGTGGTTCATCGGCAACAAATAGCTGCAAAACATAATTCAAAGTATTATGAGTACTTTTTAGTTCTAAAATAGAATAAATAAGGCCAAAATATTAAGATAAAGTGTATAAAAATATATATGAAAATACACATATCATTCACCCAGTCAGTGGGCAAGGCCCAGTATGTGCTTTTTATGTATTGTATAGTATGTGGTAGTTTGGGGGAGCTCACTAAGCTTCGTGCTTACAGTTTCAGTTTTGGTTTCAGGTACTTCCGCAAGCAAAGGGAAGAGCTCGGGATGATGGCATCGCACACACCACAACTTCAGTTTTGTCCTGGGAGTTGATTCAGTTTTCTTGATATGTTTGGATACAGTTATGACACAGTTTTTCTCACAGTATTTTCTTATGGTTTTTGAAACACGCAACATATGGTTTTATTATGTGATACTCAGTTTCGTGGGTTTTGTTATAATAAAAATCGAAATTTTTGGGTGGTATTTTTGGGTCGTTACAAGTTGGTATCAGAGCCTTGGTTTGAGGGATTCGGATGCACCTCCGGGTGTATCTGAACTCAAACTAAGGGAAAGATAAAAAGATTTTCAAAAAGGAAAAACGTTTTCAAATGGAATTTTGAAAAGCACTTAGAAAGAAAAGAATTTTTAAACAAGATAAAGGTGTGGTGCATGCGACCAGCCGAGCTCAAGTAAGTACTCCCAAATTACCCATACAAGTTTTATTATCATGATTAATTGTTCCAGCATCAGTAGAACAGCATGCTAGTATAGGACTAAGGATCTAGGAGGATGCCTTATGTGCCTGCTATATGTGATTCAGCTTTACGAGAATTGCATGCTAGTATTGAGTAGACAGCAGTAGGATAGTCTGTTTAGGTTATGCCTGGTAGCGCGAGCTTAGCATTGTATGCTAGTTTAGTTTCTCGTTATGAGAGTAGATTTGCTTGAGTAGTTTCCGGTGTCCGAATGCTGCTTGCTTCGTGCTTTGTAGAACTCTTGGTGATGAGAGTTAGCCGTTAGATGAATACGCCACGCCACATGTGATCAGGGTTGAATAATATCAGAGTATTGGATTTGGCCCTATTGCACAGCTCTCGTTTGAGTCTAACCGTTGTAGGGACGAGCCTTTTACTCGAAGGATTATCCGAGCCTCATCACATGTGATGGTATTCAGATGATGGCTAATTAGCATTACAAGGAGGCCTTCAGCAGCTGAGGACTGGTTAGAGTGGAGTCAGATATTTCCCTAGGGCAAGCCTAGGATGAGAGTTGCAGAGATCTGTAGTAGTAGAAGTGACTTGGTGGAGTCAAGGCAGTTCTTGAGGAAAGTACGGATAGATGTGGAAGGTAGTATGGGCCCATACTACTGAAAGCAGAGGATCCGTACTCGAATCAAGGAAGGCCGAGACAAGACCAGGAAGCTAGTCGTAGTATCAATGATCCCTTGAGATATTTCAGTTTTCTGATGTTGCTATGATGTGTTTCAGAATGGTGGTTTTACGTTCGAGGCCAGCAGCCGGCAGTGGAGGTGCCGGGGAGGGATCAGGATCAGGCTCGGGGGATGAGCGAATGGATGAGCAGACCAGAGAGTTTCTTTCTTCAAAGATTACTCGTATCATTTTAGAGCAGACTCCTGTGATCTTCGGTTCGATCAAGGAGGGTATCCTAGAGCTGATGGATGAGAGGTTGGGCACCTTCCGTGCCGAGGTGACGGACATGATGGGGTCGCGCACACTTACGTTCAGGGAGTTCAGGGCATGTGGAGCTCCAGACTATCATGGGGCGCGGGACCCCATAGCGAGTACTAGATGGTTGGCGGATGTGGCCAACGCGTTCCGCACGAGCAGGTGTCCCGAGGGGGACAAGGTTAGACTGGCGTCCTGTCTTCTTAAGGACAGGGCACGGGATTGGTGGGAGGAGGTCGGACATACCATTGGAGATGATGCAGCGTTGGATGCCATGACCTGGGCTGATTTCTCTACCAGGTTCAGGGCGGAGTTTGCACCGGTTATTGAGGTGCAACAGTTAGCCAGAGAGTTTCAGGACCTCACCCAGACTATAGAGACCGTGGCGGAGATCACCGCCAAGTTCAGGGAGAGGGCTCTTCTTGTTCCTCAGTATGCGGCCATGAGGAGATGAAGAAGGACCGTTATCATGAGATGTTGCGGAATGATATCCGTCAGTTTGTGAGCCGGTCCAGCTGTAAAACGCTGGATGACATGATTGCTAGGGCTCGAGAGAGGGAGATTGATCTAGAGATGGAGAAGAAGAGGAAACCGGAGGCGGTTTCGGGTTCAGGAGGTTCGGGCAAAAAGCCCAAGGTTTCAGATCACAGATCCAGGATTCAGTCGAGCCACGGTCGATGTGGCAGGTGTGGGAGGATGCACGATGGGGTGTGCAAGGCAGGGAGTTCCGGCTGCTTCAAGTGCGGTCGGACTGGGCATTTGAGCAGGGATTGTACGACCCCTGCTACTGCCATTGCAACATCAGATCTGATTTGCTTTCAGTGCAATCAGAGGGGACATAAAAAGTCCTAGTGCCCGAGTTTAGCCGCAGTAGGGAAGGTGGCTGCACCTACCCCTGTTACTTTGAGGATTACAGATGGCCGGCAGGGCCGAGCCGAGGTGCCAGTGGCGAAGAGTACGGCGTTTCAGATGACAGCAGAGGAGGCGCGAGCGACTCATGATGTGGTGACGGGTATGTATCTTCCCTTCATCTCTGTATTATTATTGTTTGATTATTGCTTATGATTATATGTTTTTTTAGGGTCGTTCTCTGTGAACGTCATTTCTGCTATGGTATTATTCGATTCGGGGGCTACCCGATCATTTGTATTGCTTGCGCTTAGCAAGAGATTTAGTAGAGCTCCAGGGGAGCTGGATTGTCCACTAGAGATTGAGATAGCAGATGACAGGACGGTGAGGGTCGCCAGGGTGCATAGAGGGTGTTCTCTTCAGTTGTTCAACGAGCAGTTTTCGGTGGAACTGGTTCCTATTCCCCTGCGAGGGAATAAGGTTATAGTAGGCATGGATTGGCTGAGTCCCAATGGGGCGGTGATTGATTGTGAGCAGCAGCTAGTGAGGGTTCGCACTTCCAGTTCCGCCGCGAGAGGCCACAGCGCGGACCAACCTTCTGTTCCGCCGCGAGAGCGAGACGTTATTTCCAGCAGGGTTGTGCGGGTTACGTAGCTTATGTCTTGGATGCCCGGGAGAAGGGCAAGACGGCAGTTGATTATGTTCCGATAGTGCGAGACTTCTCGGATGTATTTCCCGAGGATTTACCGGGAATACCTCCTGAGAGGCAGGTTGAGTTTAGGATCGACCTGATTCCTGGTGCGGCTTCGATAGCCAAGGCACCGTATCGCCTAGCTCCCCCTGAGATGCAGGAGTTGTCTACGCAGCTGCAGGAGCTGCTAGACAAGGGTTTAATTCGGCCGAGCAGTTCGCCTTGGGGAGCGCCGATCCTGTTTGTGAGGAAGAAGGATGGGTCGCATCGTATGTGTATAGATTACCGGGAGTTGAATAAGGTAACGGTGAAGAACCGTTACCCACTTCCGAGGATAGATGATTTGTTTGACTAGCTTCAGGGAGCGTCTTGGTTCTCCAAGATCGATCTACGCTCCGGGTATCATCAGATGCGGGTTAGGGATGAGGATGTTCAGAAGACTGCTTTCAGGACCAGGTATGGTCATTATGAGTGTGTGGTGATGCCATTTGGGCTCACCAATGCTCCAGCCGCGTTCATGGACCTCATGAATCGCGTGTGCAGGTCGATGCTGGATCGGTTAGTGATAGTATTCATAGATGATATCTTGGTGTATTCCAAGACGCAGTAACAGCACGAGGAGCACCTGAGGGAGGTGCTGGCAGTTTTGAGAAGGGAGAGACTTTTCGCAAAGTTCTCCAAGTGCGAGTTCTGGTTGCGCGAGGTGCAGTTCCTTGGTCACCTCGTCAACCAGAAGGGTATTTTGGTGGATCCGGCCAAGATAGAGGCAGTGATGCAGTGGGAGGTCCCGAAGTCTCCATCCGAGATTCGGAGCTTCCTAGGGTTGGCAGGGTATTCCCGGAGGTTCATTCAGGATTTCTCCAAGATAGCAGTGTCGCTCACCAGACTGTCCAAGAAGTCGGTGGTTTTTCGTTGGGGGCCTGAGCAGCAGGCAGCGTTCGAGACCCTCAGGCAGAGATTGTGCGAAGCTCCGATCCTTACCTTGCCAGAGGGAGTAGAGGACTTCGTAGTCTACTGTGATGCCTCAATCACAGGTATGGGAGCAGTGTTGATGCAGCGAGGCCATGTGATAGCTTACGCCTCGAGGCAGTTGAAGCCTCACGAGGCTAATTATCCTACCCATGATTTAGAGCTGGGGGCGGTTGTGTTTGCCCTCAAGATTTCGAGACATTATCTTTATGGGGTCCATTGTACTATCTACACGGATCACAAGAGTTTGAGGTACCTTATGGATCAGCCGAATCTGAACATGAGGCTGAGGAGGTGGTTGGATGTGCTGAAGGATTATGATTGTGAGATCCTTTACCATCCAGGGAAGGCCAATGTGGTGGCCGACGCCCTAAGCCGCAAAGTGTCGGCAGCCCCTATCAGAGATTTGTGTTTGAGGATGACAGTGATTACTTCGTTGTTGGAACAGATCAGGGAGGCTCAGGTTGAGGGCCTCAAGGAGGAGAGGCAAAAGTGTGAAAGGATAGTGGGCCAAGTAGCTTCGTTTGATTATGACAATCGGGGATTGCTGACGCTTCATGGGAGAGTGTGGGTGCCGTACTGGGGTGGAGTACGGCAGGTGTTGATGGACGAGGCTCATAAGTCTCGATTTTCTATCCACCCAGGGGCGACGAAGATGTATAGAGATCTTCGACTTGATTATTGGTGGCCCTGCATGAAGCGGGATGTCGCTTGGTATGTTGAGAGATGCCTCACTTGGAGGAAGGTCAAGGCGGAGCACCAGAGGCCTCACGGCAAGATGCAGCCGTTAGACATTCCCGTGTGGAAATGGGAGGACATCACCATGGATTTTGTCACCAAGCTTCCTAGGACCGCACGAGGAGTAGATTCGATATGGGTAGTAGTGGATCGGTTGATGAAGAGTGCTCATTTTATCCCGATCCAGGAGAGTATATCGGCAGAAAAGTTAGCCGATATCTATGTGCGTGAGATCGTGGCACGTCATGGAGTGCCGGTATCGGTGGTGTCAGACCGAGATGTCCGTTTTACATCCAGATTCTGGAAGCGGTTTCACGACGAGATGGGTACTCGTCTTCATTTCAGCACCGCTTTCCACCCTCAGACGGACGGGCAGAGTGAGAGGACGATTCAGACTCTCGAGGACATGCTCCGGGCATGTGTTTTAGACTTCAGTGGTAGTTGGGATACGTATCTTCCGTTAGCGGAATTTTCGTATAACAACAGTTATCATGCGAGCATTGATCGACCTCTGTAACGACCCAAAAATCACAACTAAAAATTTCTTTAAAAACATTACTAAAATCATATTTAGAAAAATCGTATCATAAATCATAACATAATTTCTCGAGTATTAATTCAGAACATAATATCATTATCAGAGTCAAACGTTCCCAGGCTAACTGACTATGGTGTGTGCACTTCAATCTTCTCGAGCTCCTCTTTTGAAAACCGAGTACCTGAAACCAAAACTGAAAACCGTAAGCACGAAGCTTAGTGAGCTCCCCCCAATCTACCACATACCACACAATAACATATAAAGCACATACTGGGCCTTGCCCACTGCATCAGACCGAAGTCCGGGCTAACTGGGGCCTTGCCCCCTGCATCGGACCGAAGTCCGGACTAACTGGGACCTTGTCCCCTGCATCGGACCGAAGTCCGAAACTGACTGGGACCTCCGTCCCCTACATCGGACCGAAGTTCGAAGCTGACTGGGACCTCCGTCCCCTACATCGGACCGAAGTCCGAAGCTGACTGGGACCCCCGTCCCCTACATCGGACCGAAGTCCGAAACTGACTGGGACCTCCGTCCCCTACATCGGACCGAAGTCCGAAGCTGACTGGGACCTCCGTCCCCTACATCGGACCGAAGTTCGAAGCTGACTGGGACCTCCGTCCCCTACATCGGACCGAAGTTCGAAGCTGACTGGGACCCCCGTGCCCTACATCGGACCGAAGTCCGAAGCTAACTGAACATAGCATAAACATATCCACTAGCATGAACACACATATACTACATCGGGCCGTAGCCCGGATCTCATAACACATAAATCCTGTCTGAGCCACGAAGGCATCAAACATGCTAACTACTGCAGCGGATCAAATCTAGAAACTACTACTAGCTAAACGGGCCGGCATTGTGGCCTTAGACCCGTTCCTACTGGAAGGAAACTCACCTGAGACTGCTGAACTGATGCCGTTAATCCTCTTGACTGCTACCCGACCTCTGACTCCGAACTGCTGCTCCACTAGCTCCTCGAGCTTTAAATGCTCAGAAATGTTCCACCAATTCTGGATCCAAGGCCCCCTTCTTGCTCCACAAAGACTAACTTCTCTCTCAAGCTCCAAAAGCTTCACTAAGGGTAGATCTTGCTCCAAAACGATTATGGCGGCTAGGGTTTAGTGATATGTGCTAGAGAGGCAGTAAAGGAACCCTAGGGGAGAGAATGAGACGTTTAAATAAGCTCCAAATCCCGGATTTAGGGTTTTCCTTGCTCAGACCAGACTCGCCGAGTCACCTTGGCCGACTTGCCGAGTCGGTCGCTTATACCTCAACCCGGATCCCGCTCGGACTCGCCGAGTCCTTCCATGGACTCGCCGAGTCTCCCCTAAAAATTGGGGTTTTCTTTCTTTTCTTGGCTTTCCAAACTTTGGGGTGTTACAACTCTCCCCCACTTAAACTAAACTTCGTCCTCGAAGTTTGCTATGACCAAATGTCCTGCGAACTGCCTCCAACTCTCTGTCTGGGAAATCTAACACCCCCTTTTGTCCATCGCTCCAGCCACTTACAGTGCTGGTCACTACTGTTGGTACATACTGAATCCTTCTCTTTTCCATAATTTTCTTAACGTTACTTCCTCCGACTGAGAATTCTGTTACCCCTCATCCGCCTACCGGATGCACTGAGACCTCCCTGGTCCAACTATTCTTTCAATATCTGAGTTACTAGACTCCTACTGGTCACTACACTCCATCACAATCTTCTAGTCGCTCCCAGCGACTCCGCAAGATTCTTCGACTATTTATAATTGTTCTATCCACTCTGCTACTCATATTGGAACTATCTGAAACGCTGAGCTGCCTGCATTACTGAACTGCTTGGAACACTAAACTACCCGAAACACTGAACTGGCTGAGACGCTGAACTGGCTGAAACACTGAACTGACTGAATGGCTGCTTCCCACAACTTCTAAACGAAATCTTCCTCTGGAACTAGCTTCCACCAGTCATCCTGACACCGTAACTTTAACAACCTCCCGATCCACCGATCAGGTCCTTACGTCACATCCTGACATCATCAATTCCACAACTAACAATATGATGGCTCCCAGACTGACGGTAGCCCTTAACATACCCGAACCCCAACGGTCCACTACTACTCCGATCTCATAACTGAGGCAACGATCTACTGACAAATCGCCGACTTAACGATAACTGAACCATTTGGGAAATCCAGAATCTAACTCGTGGATTCCCATATCCTCACTATTGCACACGAACTGGTGGGTACTACCGCTTTCCCGTGTCCAACACGCGCTCATGCTACCTACCAATCTGATAAAGGCTACGGCTATGCTCGCGGACTTACAACTCTCTAATACTATCTGGCTGCTAGTGAATGCTACGGCTACCCCCGCAGACTTACAACACCACTACTACTACCTGACTACTAGTGAATGCTACGGCTACCCCCGCAGACTTACAACACTACCACTACTATATGACTGCTAGTGAATGCTACGGCTACCCCCGCAGACTTACAACACTACTACTACTATCTAACTGCTAGTGAATGCTACGGCTACCCCCGCAGACTTACAACACTACTACTACTACTATCTGACTGCTAGCGAATGCTACGGCTACCCCCGCAGACTTACAACACTACTACTACTATCCCGAGGACATCCTGACTACCCCTAGTCCCGCTAGTGATTCCTCATCCTGATTTCTCAAAACCAGCCCTCAGTCTTTGAATATTGCATCATCCTCGACATCTTATATCCTTAATATACTTAGCGCTTCGTCGAGGAACTCTTCGGCTTGGTTCCCAAACCAACCGTCTACTAATCCGGATACAAGAAGCTATTGTTGGGAAGTTTCCAAACTCCCAACTCCTGAATCTACACAATCCTGCATACTGAATCTGTCACTGGCTACTAATACGAAAACATCTCTTGCTAACCGTTCTCAGGATCCTCATTCCGATTCACTTGAGCCCCTACAGGTGGTCCTCCAATCCTGGATTCTCAACCAACTTCTAACCATTTTGATCACATGAACTAACTGCTGGGAAGGTTCTCGAACTCCTAATTCTGAACTTCTCGATCCATCGATCACTGTGCTACTATCATTTCCTCTCAGAGGCCGCACACTCATTCTGAGTCTACGTGGCTCTTAACCTTGTATACTGGGAGGGTTCTCCCCCACTTGGATTCGGCTAGATCCTTACTGCTCACTGGTCGAAAGGATTTCCAACCTTCCTTCCATTAAAAGGGCGATATGCTGTCCGCCGACGTTTACCCTTGCCAGCGCTCCAACTAACTCTTACCAAATCCGCACCCTTCTTGCTATCTGACTGAGCACCCTTCGATCCTTATCTGTATTTGCTTTAGGGACTACATCCCGAGAATCTGCGTTTGGGGTGCACATCCCCAACCCACTTCCTTACTGAACGCTAGCTACTCCACTAAAAACTCTGGGTTATCACTACTGAAAATATAACTGATCATTACCCGACTAACGCCTTCCGCAAGTAGTAAGGCACTACCGCATCTTACACATACATGCTACAGTTACTGTATCCGAAGTAACCTGATCTAGAGGGGACGACCTCCAATTCACCATTCTAATTCCAAGGTATGCAGATGACATAAAACTCTGTCACAAGCAGGTAATATGATACCCCAACACTTAAGCTTATTGATAACAACGCAGCAACATAACGATAATATCACAAATAATAGATGACAGAAAAGCAAAAGATACATACCTCCATCACTCAGTGCTGCTCGAATCCTTGCTGAAATCTACTGGAAAACTCGGCTCCGAGCCGTAGGCGCCCTTTCCCGGCCGTGATGTCCGTTGGTGGCTCTCGAAGTCCCAGGGGCAGGAGCTGACATCTGCCCTGCTGTATACAAGCTCGGACAGTAGGCCTTCTTGTGGCCCCTCTGACTGCAATGGAAACATAACGGATCAAGTCCCTGGGCGATGGTAACAACACAGTCTCTACTAAAATGACCAATCTGGCTGCACTTGAAACATCCAGCATCGCCACCACTTCTACGCCTGCACACACCCATGTGCGTCCTTCCGCACTTCACGCATCGACTGCGGCTCTGATAGTTCCTTGTCCTCAAATCCAAACCCTTGAGCCTCTTACCCGAACCTGTGGCTACCTGAGTCTCATCCATTTTCCTCTTCCTTTCCGACTTCCTGCCCGCCGACTGAACAACAGCTGTCTGATCCTGGAGCCTCTCGATCAATCTATCAGTGATCCTCACGACCATGTCGGGCAGATTCTCGCGAATGGCTCGCGAAACTTCCTCAACTATCCAATCATGCAAAGGTCTCTCTTAGAGACAGGATGCCCCACTCACTCCTGTCCCCTGATGGAAAAAACTAGAAATGGGATCTCCCTCCCTGATGGATCCCCGAACTCCATAAGAATCGGGATCTAGACGAGCCCCAATCTGTCCTGAAACTATCTCGGCCTTAAAGGCCTCAAGATGACTGTCTATGAGCTCCACAATGGCCTCTCTAACCGAACTGAAAATCACTGGAGTCTGATCAATGATGTTGCACATGATCTCTGCGGAAATGAAATCCCTCATCTGATCATCAAACTGCCCGGCTCCAAAGCCCGAGCCAAATCCCTCCTCGACGCCTAAACTGCTAACTGGTAGCTCGCGCAATGTCACCATACTGAAAATATAACAATTCCTGATCAATTACACACTACTGCTGCGGAATCTCTCACACACTCTACTAGTTCCCTGGTTTTTGTCTTGGCCCCTCTTGAATCGAGTACGGATCCTCTGCTTTCAGTAGTACGGGCCCATACTACCTTCCACATTTATCCGTACTTTCCTCAAGAGTTACCTCAACTCCACCAAGTCCCCTTTACTCTTCTACTGATCTATGCTACTCTCATCCTAGGCTTGCCCTAGGGAACCGCTGACTCTACCCAAACAGTCCTCAGCTGCTGAAGGCCTCCTTGTAATGCCAATTAGCCACCACCTGAATACCATCACATGTGACGAGGCTCAGATAATCCTTCAAGTAAAAGACTCATCCCTATAACGGTTGGACTCAAACAAGAGCTGCGCAATAGGGCCAAATCCAGCACTATGAGATTATTCAACCCTGATCACATGTGGTGTGACGTATTCACCTAATGGCTAACTCCCATCACTCAGAGTCCCACAAAGCACAAAGCAAGCAACATTCGGATAAAGGAAACATACTCAGGCAAAACTATTCTCATAACAAGAAACTGTACTAGCATACAATGCTAAGCTCATACTATCAGTCATAACCTACACAGGCTATCCTACTACTATCTACTCATTACTAGCATGAAATTCTTATCAAGCTGAAACACATGAAGTAGGCACATAAGGTATCATCCTAGATCCTTAGTCCTATTCTAGCATGCTGTTCTACTGAAGCTGAAACTGAAACTGAAACTGCAAATCATAACATAACTTGTATGGGTAAATTGGGAGTACTTACTTGAGCTCGGCTGATTGCATGCACCACACCCTTTTCTCTTTTCAAAACTCTTTTTGCTTTTTCTAAAACTCTTTTCTTTATACTTTTTCTAAAATTGTTTTCTTTTCCCAAAATCCTTTTGTAACCATGGTTTTTCTTTTGAAAACTCTATACCACTTCCTTAGTTTGAGTTCAGACACACTCAGGAGTGCGCTCGAATCCCTCAAACCAAGGCTCTGATACCAACTTGTAACGACCCAAAAATCACAACTAAAAATTTCTTTAAAAACATTACTAAAATCATATTTAGAAAAATCGTATCATAAATCATAACATAATTTCTCGAGTATTAATTCAGAACATAATATCATTATCAGAGTCAAATGTTCCTAGGCTAACTGACTATGGTGTCTGCACTGCAATCTTCCCGAGCTCCTCTTTTGAAAACCGAGTACCTGAAACCAAAACTGAAAACCGTAAGCACGAAGCTTAGTGAGCTCCCAACTTGTAACGACCCAAAAATCACAACTAAAAATTTCTTTAAAAACATTACTAAAATCATATTTAGAAAAATCGTATCATAAATCATAACATAATTTCTCGAGTATTAATTCAGAACATAATATCATTATTAGAGTCAAACGTTCCCAGGCTAACTGACTATGGTGTGTGCACTGCAATCTTCCCGAGCTCCTCTTTTGAAAACCGAGTACTTGAAACCAAAACTGAAAACCGTAAGCACGAAGCTTAGTGAGCTCCCCCCCCCAATCTACCACATACCACACAATAACATATAAAGCACATACTGGGCCTTGCCCACTACATCGGACCGAAGTCCGTGCTAACTGGGGCCTTGCCCCCTGCATCGGACCGAAGTCCGGACTAACTGGGACCTTGTCCCCTGCATCGGACCGAAGTCCGAAACTGACTGGGACCTCCGTCCCCTACATCGGACCGAAGTCCGAAGCTGACTGGGACCTCCGTCCCCTACATCGGACCGAAGTCCGAAGCTGATTGGGACCCCCGTCCCCTACATCGGACCGAAGTCCGAAGCTGACTAAACATAGCATAAACATATCCACTAGCATGAACACACATATACTACATTGGGCTGTAGCCCGGATCTCATAACACATAAATCATGTCTGAGCCACGAAGGCATCAAACATGCTAACTACTGCATTGGATCAAATCTGGAAACTACTACTAGCTAAACGGGCCGGCATTGTGGCCTTAGACCCGTTCCTACTGGAAGGAAACTCACCTGAGCCTGCTGAACTGATGTCGTTAATCCTCTTGACTGCTACCCGACCTCTGACTCCGAACTGCTGCTCCACTAGCTCCTCGAGCTTTAAATGCTCAGAAATGTTCCACCAACTCTGGATCCAAGGCCCCCTTCTTGCTCCACAAAGACTAACTTCTCTCTCAATCTCCAAAAGCTTCACTAAGGGTAGATCTTGCTCCAAAACGATTATGGCGGCTAGGGTTTAGTGATATGTGCTAGAGAGGCAGTAAAGGAACCCTAGGGGAGAGAATGAGACGTTTAAATAAGCTCCAAATCCCGGATTTAGGGTTTTCCTTGCTCAGACCAGACTCGCCGAGTTACCTTGGCCGACTCGCCAAGTCGGTCGCTTATACCTCAACCCGGATCCCGCTCGGACTCGCCGAGTCCTTCCATGGACTCGCCGAGTCTCCCCTAAAAATTGGGGCTTTCTTTCTTTTCTTGGCTTTCCAAACTTTGGGGTGTTACAACCTCCCTTTGAGATGCTTTATGGGAGAAAGTGTAGGACCCCGATTTGTTGGGGCGAGGTCGGTCAGCGAGTCGTTGGGAGCACAGAGGTGGTGCTCAAGACGACCGAATTGATTCAGCAGGTCCGTAGTAGACTGCAGACTGCGCAGAGTCGGCAGAAGAGCTACGCCGATAGGAGGCGTTCAGACTTGTAGTTCCAGGTAAGCGATATGGTCCTCCTGAAGGTCTCACCCTGGAAGGGTGTCATCAGGTTTCGGAAGAAGGGCAAGCTGGGCCCCAGGTTCATTGGTCCTTTCAGGGTTTTGGCCCGAGTGGGTCGGGTTGCTTATCGGTTGGATCTTCCGGAAGAGCTTAGCCAGATCCACAACACTTTCCATGTGTCTCAGTTGAGGAAGTGTTTGGTGGATGAGTCTGCAGTTGTTCCCCTAGAGGACATTCAGGTTGACAGCAGCCTGAATTATATTGAGAGGCCTGTCGCGATTCTGGACCGGAAGACGAAGACCTTGAGGAACAAGGCAATTCAGTTAGTGAAGGTTCAGTGGTAGCACCGGAAGGGGTCTGAGTGGACGTGGGAGGCTGAGGAGGAAATGAGAGAGCACTACCCGGAGTTATTTGTAGATTCAGCCGTAGCAGACTTCGAGGGCGAAGTCTGAGACAAGTGGGGGAGAATTGTAACGCCCCATCTCTGGTATGTTGTTCCTGTGGCATTTATTTAGAAGTTTTATAGAGGGACTCGGCGAGTCTATGGCCTGACTCGTCGAGTAGGGTCGAGTTTTCAAGCACGTGTTAGTCGGCGACTCGGCGAGTCCATATTCGGGACTCGGCGAGTCTGCCTGCCAGGAAGAAACCCTAAATCCCCGGGTTGCTCACTATTTAAGCAATGTTATGTGCCCCAAACTCGCCTCCTTCACCCTCAGAGAGTTGTGAGAAACCCTAATCCATTCCTTGATTGATTTAAGTGTTTTGTGTGGATTCTTGAAGGCTTGAAGAAGAAGAAGAAGAAAGGAGCAAGGAGAAGAGGTGTAGAGCAAAGATCCAAGGTCAAAATCAGAGTTCATTGAGGTAATTCTTGGAATCCTCCTGTTTTTTGCTTAAAACCTCCATTAGATCATTTCTAGGGCTAGTTTGATGTATTTTTCCAACCTTATAGATGTATGGATGCCTTAATAGGTTGAGATATCCCTAGATCTGTTCATTTAGGAGTTGTAGAGCCCGGATCTATTGCCTTTTTGAAGTTGCTTTGCATGAGAACCCTAGATCTAGCCTTTATCATGCTTTTTGAGCCTTATAACCTTCTTGGATGCTTATGGACACGTAAAGATAGAATCTTTACGTGTTAATCGAACTAAGGAAGCCCAGATCTATAGGTTTTAGACGCTGGATTCAAGTAGAATCGAGTTTAGAGTAGCTGCATGGATGTGACTCGGCGAGTCGGAGGAACGACTCGGCGAG
This sequence comes from Lactuca sativa, assembly GCF_002870075.4. NCBI lineage: Eukaryota > Viridiplantae > Streptophyta > Magnoliopsida > Asterales > Asteraceae > Lactuca > Lactuca sativa. The sequence continues at coordinate 15,347,810 of NC_056626.2, forward strand.
TCAAGTCGCGAGTCCTGATTTTTCCCCCTTTTGAGTGATGTCGAGTGGTAACCTATGAGTAGTAGAGTGGACTCAGTGAGTTGGAGGGCAGACTCAGTGATGGAGGGACTCGACGAGTTGTTCATACAACTCGGCGAGTCCAAGGCAATCTTCTTAGCTCAAGAACAACTCTTCGAGTTGTGCATATGACTCGGCGAGTCGGATGCAGATTGCCTGAGTTCTTGAATCGAGAGGGTACTCGTCGAGTCGATGCCATACTCGACGAGTAGCCACGACTAGGGTTGAGAAGTGAGACTAGGGACTCGGCGAGTTGGCGGCCCAACTCGGCGAGTCAGGTCAACTATAGGTTGAATTTGACCAGGAGAGTTGACTTTGACCAGGGGTAAAAGAGTCATTTTATCCAATGTAGTGAATAGCATCTGATTGAGTGTTTTTATCATTATTTACTAATTTTCCAGAGGATACCGATGATGGATTGGAACTTATTTTCGGTAGCCATTGATAATTAGGTTTTCTAACAGTCACTGATGGTTTTGAAATAGGATTTTTATCAGTTTGCCTTAAGCACCTGGGTTTTCTATCTGAATTGGTTGAAGACCCAGAGCTGCTCCTAAACGAAACCAATCTTGGTTGAGCCATGTTCGGTTTTGGCAAACTGTTCGTGACTTTGTTATGAAAGACTTTTTTATTGTTTTGAAGAACTCCCTGTTTTCTACTACGATCATCCTTCCAATCATCATTCCGAGAACGAGTTTTAGAGGATTTTCTAGCTAAAGACCTTCCTGTAAATTCGTTCTTTCCTCTTTGTGACATATAATGTACAAACATTCTATTAGGACAATTCCTAGCTATATGACCACCAATACCACAATTGAAACAAATCTGTTTGTTATTGTTAAAACCTGTGCTGCTCTTTTTAGATTTGTTTTCCATACCGACACCTTGCTTTTCTCACATGAACATGAACAAGAAGTAGGTTGTGAGATAAGTGATGGTGTATCAGATGGAGAAACTTGTGAAATTGGTGGTTTTTTATTAGTATCATCACAAACATCAGAATTGTCAACCATCTCATCAAACACTTTCAAAATATTAAAACCAGTATCAGAATGTGCAGAAAAATCACAAAAAACATTGTCACTTTCAACATCAGAAAATTAAAGTCTATTTAAAATTAAAACTTCAGGTTCAGACTCAGTTTTATTTTCAGAAACAGATCCTTCAACTTCGTGCTTTGACTGATTTAAGGATTGATCTACAGGAGAAGTAGAAATGTTAGTACTTTCAACATTAATAAATCCTCCCGAAACAAAACTAGATGGCTTGCCATAAACCATGAATGGTTCATTGGAAATCTTCTCCTTGGACAAAGGTTGAAATTGATATGAATGGTTGAAAGGAGGAGGCACTTTATCATACCCTAGACCCTTTGACTGATTATGTTTAAACTGCATGCAGTGGTCTATCATGTTGGCAACTACTTCACTTGATACATCAAATTTTCTAAAATCGAAATCAGCAGTTTCAAATTTGCTCTTTAATGTGTCAAGTTCAGTAATTAACTCAGCGTTCTATCTCTTTATGTAGTCATAATTCTCACATTTATTACTGTAGTCTTCCTGAAGTCTTCTAAAGTCCTTTATTTTAGTTTCTAACTGGGCCTTAAGGGATTTTTGGCCTTTCCTAAGTTGATAACCCTTATATCTAAGGTCCTCTACTTATCTACGTAATGTTTCTATTTCTTCATGAAGAATTTTAACATAGTCAATACAAGCTTGAGAGTAGGAAGGCAAGCTTACCTCATTTTTCTTCGGTTCAGATGTAGAAGATACCATCAACGCAAACTGAAGCTCCATCATCTTTTCTTCAGCAGCAACACTCTCCACGGAAGCTTCATCTTTAACTTGGGCTAGGTGAGCATTTTCAGGTTTTAAAATATTCAAGGCCTGCATCTAGTCCTCCCAGTCAAATGACTGAGCAACCATAGCCTTCTCGTTGTTGACCTGAGCACCTCCCTGATTGTTTCCCATCGCAACCATTGTCCTGTCGTTGTTTAATCTTCGATCCGACATCGGGCACTCACGAGCAAAATGACTTGGCTCGTGACAATTGAAACAACGTATCTTTCCCTTGTTGAACCCTACCTTCTTATCGGCACTCATACCCTAGTTGTTCTTCCCGGTCTTCTTAGCAAATTGCTTCGCCCTGAATACTGCCATGGCAATTTGCCTTGTAATATCCATTTCTTCCACGTCTTCTGGATGAATCTGATCCAGATCAGCAAACGACAATTGTGGAGGAAGATCTCCAACTACAAGAGCATTGTAGCAGCTAACAAGTCCTGTGGAGAGAGTAAGTTTTTCATCACACTCCTTAGCACTTGAAGAAGAAGCCCCATTAGAGGAAGAAGCAACTTGAGAAGCGGCAAATGATGGGTTCTTAGGAGGAGGCATGGACGATGCAGCAGGAAGTGAAGTAACTGATGAAGTGGAAAAGGATTCAGTCTAAACTTGCTGAGCAACATAAAGTTGACCTGTAGAGGGAAAAGTGAGAGATGAAAGAGAATTGTTAGAAGAAATTCCAAGATTTGCAGCTGAATACGAATTCACATGGTTTATCTCCTGCTGTTTATCATCAATATCACAAGCCTTGATGATCACCATCACTTCAGCAAGAGTAAGGCGATTTAGATCTTTGGTCTTCTTGATAACAGCTACATTCATGTCCCATGACTTTGGAAGAGAATTTAGTAGCTTCTTGTTTATTTCAGATTTTGTCAAGAAGATTCCAGCTATGCTCGTCTCAGTGGTGAGAGTTGTGAATCGTCGTAGCTGTGCCTCCAGGGTCTCACCAGGAACGTAATTGAACATGTTGACTTTTGGCGCAGCATGTCCTGGAGAATCTCCTTCATATCTTCATTCCCTTCATATACCTCAATTAGGGCTTCCCACAAAGCCTTTGCTGAAGTATACTCCCTAAAACCTTGAGCTATATCCGGAGACAGGGCCATGGTCAGAGTGGCCAAAGCCCGTTCTTGCTCCTCAACCTTCTCAAAATCTTCATCAGTGTAATTCTCAATCGCTTTCAACTACTTGCCCTGCAACAGTTGTGGTTATTCTGACGGGATTCTTGATGATGCTTCTCCAAATTTTAAAGTCCTTCATTTTAATGTACTTCTCTATTCGGTATTAGGAAAACCATCTGCAGACAAGAGTCTTGGAATGCGAGTAGTTGTGCCCATGACAGAGTCCAGCTCATGGTGATGTGTTTGACTTTGTGAATCCATTGAATATTAATTTAAATAAAAATTAATTTTTTTAAAAAAATTGAGTTTTCGGTCAACACAAGCGTTTACGGTCAAGGATAAGTTTACGGCCGTAAACTCGGTTTACGGTCGTGAGTTTGCGGTCGAGTGTTTGCGGTTTCTGAATACGGCTTATGAATCTAAGCTTGCGGTTATTGAAGATACTTGATTTACAGTCTAAGAACTGAGTTTACGGTCCAAGAAATTTCTTGAGCTTGCGTGTGACAACCCTATATTTTTCCAAAGCAGTGTAACGCTCAAATGTCCAATATAACAAAACTATTTGGAACCAACTAAATTAACCTCGAAAATAAAGTGTTCAAATATCTAAGCTGTGATGCATCAAATATTAGATATCGTGCCAATGTTTCCAAAAACATAAAGAACGTTCAAAACCGGGTTATATTGAGGAAATTATAACCGCTTGTATAATTACGATACGCCGTTAAAACGCTATTTAACGTAAAAAGTGAAATTTCAATCAAATGCATTTTTGCCTTAAGTATCTAAACAAAAGATGTAGAGTCCGCTAAACTGTAAACATGCATAAAAAGATCGCCCAAATTGGACCTCGTATGAAGAAATTACGAATTTCCTAAGTTTCGTAACAGTAGTAGAGGGCTAAAAAACTCAAATTGAAGATTGAGTGTTATTTAGCTATCGCCACCTAAATGAGAGTTGTAGATCTCCATAATAGGAGTTAAATGATAAAAAGACAAACGAAAACCGACGTCGAATAAAGAAACTATGAATTTTTAATGGACTTTAGGAGTCCCGGCCTATTAAAAATATATCATTAAAAATAAAGTCAAAACTAGCCGATGGAGTCTAAATGAAAGTTGTAGAGCATAATCTCACCTACGCGTGGATATAAAGAACGCGAAAAACGGAGCCCGTACGCGAAAGTTACGGAATTTAGAAGACGGGAGCCGGGATTACGCCCCGCGTAATATGGGAGTACGCCCCGCGTACTAGACCCAGAGTCGAGTCCCATCGGCTGCACCTCTATGCTTAGCTAGACCGGAGTCGTAAGCCATGACGCATTGTTACGCCCCGCGTACCGAGTATGCCCAGCGTACTCCGGTAGTACGCCCCGCGTACGAGGAGTTTCCAACCTATAAATAGAGAGGTTGAGCCTCGGGTTTTTGCACACATTCTCAAATCCTCAGTCACTCTCCCATACTTCTAAGCCCCAGAGATCATCCCGACGCCCTCGGTTTCCGCACTCGAGCCCCCGATGAAAGATCTACGCTGCAAAGATCCCCGAAGAGCCCGAAGACGCAACTTTCCGCGGTCGAAGTTCTGCTCGACTCTAGCCTCTCTCTCTCTTCAAACCAAACGAGTGAGTTCATACCCCTACTTTTCAATTCTTTTCATGTTTTAGGGGGGAGTACAAGTACATTACAAGTCAAAGTATCGTTTTATAAACGTAATTATAATATCTATCTTATAGGATATTGATACAAACATCTTTATGTATAAAAGGCTATTATATCACTAAGTTATTCTTACTAAATGGAAAGATACTTTTAGAGAGACTATAATGAGTATAGTTAACAAGTTATTCATACATTTTACATATACATCTTGACAAATGAAATACTTTCAAATGAAGTAAAGTCTTTATTATCGTAAATCTGTTTATACCAAGCAATGTGAGATATTCAAACTTCAACGTACTCGTATGTATGCATTTCAAGTCATGTATTATATACCATAATCTCTTGGAGAGAGAGCGTGATACTTGTGTATAGATCTATACGGGATTGATAACCCCGCACCTAAACTATTAGCTATAGTTAGACCGGCAGGTCTGGGGTGACAAATGTCATAACACTACAACACCTGAAGAATGTTGTTACAGGCCGTCAGTGTCAATAGTAGGGTTATAAAACTCACATAAAAGTATAAAAACAAGTTTGATTTACGAGATTCATATATGCATTCAGTTTTCCATATTATTTTTAGCACAAAGTTTATCATTATTATATTAGTATGGAACATACTAATGCACTCCAACTCTGGAAACTTTTCAAACCATTTATAGAAAATATTGGATTTTCTGAAAACCCCGTTCATCGATTTACTACCAAAAGGACATATTTTTCAATACAAAACACTTATGAACTCACCAACTTAATTGTTGACACTTTTTCGAAACCACTTGTATTTCTCAGGGAATCAGTAATACAGGTAACTACCAGCTTTTGGAGAAGGAACGCTAAGGACGTTTTATTATTGAACATTTATCATCATATTGTAATATTCTTTTGCTAATATGTATAACGCAACAATATACGTTTTCATTATATATATGAAGGTTGTGTTACTTTCTTTACAATATTCAATCGTTGTGATACTACGTGAAGTCATCCACCCTCGAATGTTTCCGCCATTCTGGTTTGGGGGTGTGACAGATTGGTATCAGAGCATTGTTTATAGTGAACTAAGTATATCGAACCACATAAGATATACAAACTATAAATGCAAAGGGGACCAAAAAAACCCTCTGACAAAACGTTTTCATGAACAATATACTTCCTTTTAAAAAAATATACATTTTTACTAGCATGCATTAATCTCGTATCATGACAAGTTTTCTAAAAAGTATTAAGGCAAGTTACGACACTACGATTGAGCCTCAGGGTATGTAATCAGGTCGAGAATAAATATAGCCTGGTCAACTATATTTATCCTAGATTTGACCAACGTACGTTGAGGAATGGTCATAGTGGACAACAAGCCAAAAACTTACCAAATACAAATTATTTTAGATTCGCCAATTTGAAATACTATAGGAGTATTGTTAAAAATAGTTGTACAATAAAATAATTGTGCTCCGTAAAAATATAGTTAAAAATAGTAAGTCGTTAAATAGAAATTTCTTTCTTATAAAATTCTCATACCTCTATCCTAGTACAGACAAATGGCCGGATTCCATTTACCAGGAGATCCCTACTACCCAAACCAAGGCAACGGCGGTTGGATAGAAGAAGACCCGGAGGAAGACCTAGAGGAAATTGAAGAAGAGGCTGAGGAAGAACCCGAAGGGGTTATCGAAGAAGAATTCAAAGTCGAAGTCGGAGAGGAATTCGAAGTCGACGAAGAGGTCGAGGAAATTTCTAGTGGAACAGACTCCGAGCCGGAAGTAATCGACCCTCCCATCCCTCATCCTCCCGAAATCAGACCGTATCAACCGGGACCCATTCCCATGTGGGGAAGCCACCTCTACTACTGGAGCCGCCAGCAAGGTGTACGCCCTCCCTTCGGTATGTGCCGATATTTTTACAATGTCAGCGGGGGAGGCTCAGCTGATCGAGCACTTCCTGTTATCGTGAACGCTATAGCTACCCAGAACTACGAGACGGCCAGGCAAGCAGCCAGAGTTCGCGAGGTCAATGCTGCTACTCAAGGTAACGCCGCAAACATCCGTCGTTTGGAAGGACTACATGAGAATACCCAAATCTACACAGGAACGCTTCAGAATCAAATGATAACGACACTAGCAGAAATAAGAGAGATGAAGGAACAACAAGCAGATCTCGAGAGGCGCCTGATGGGAGTCAAACAGTGGGATGCCGAATCTAGCTCCAAACGTGCAACACGCCGCACGTAGAGCTTGTTCAAGACCCCAACAATTTTGTTATAAAATAGGATTTCGGATAAAAGTTTTTCCTTATTTCCTTTTGTATCTGTAATAGAAGACCTCTAGGTAGGTCAATTTTTCCAAACAAGAAACGTAATGTAACACACCTCAGGTGTGACCTATATATATATATATATATATATATATATATATATATATATATATATATATATATATATATATATATATATATATGAATATGAAGTACTTCTTTGTATACCTCTCGGAACTTATGGGTGTTAACAAAAATTACTATGCCTACCTTGAAACCATAAACTAAAGTCAAAACAGATTACAAGATACAACTAACACACGATTATTCATTCTTATTTTTTCTCTACCAGAACATGCCTCCTCGTAGATCAACACGCAGAAACTCAACTTCAACACCACCTCCACCACCTCCTCCAATTATGGATGCCGTTATGTTCTAGACTGCTGTAACCGTTGCTGTAACCGCAGCGATGGCTCAAATGAGCAACAACGGATCGGGGGGAGGAACCAACAGCTTTACAAATGGCCAAGGTCAAGGCCGTTCAGGGGTATGTACTTACAAAGACTTCACCAACGGAAAACCTATTCCCTTTTATGGGACTGGGGGAGTATTGGCTCTATCTCAATGGATAGAGAAAACGAAAGTTGTATTCGAAATCTGCGCATGCCCTGAAGAAAGCAAAGTAAAGTTTGCTGCTTTTACTTTCTCTGAACGCACCCTGACATGGTGGAACGGCCACGTCCAGAAACTAACCCTAGTGGTGGAGAACTCCATGGGTTGGGAAAACTTGAAACGAATGCTCCTTCGAGAATACTGCCCAAGAGGCGAGATTCAGAAGCTTGAACAGGAACTGTGGAGCCTTTCGATGGTAGGCTCGGACATAGCAGGTTACACCAACAGGTTCAATGACTTAATAACACTTTGCCCAGGGATGTTAATCCTGGAAAGCCAAAGGTCGAGAGATACATCTGGGGACTATCACCCCAACTTCGAGGAAGTGTGTTAGCTTCGAAACCCATGACCTTCGCCAGCGCCAAGGAACTAGCACAATCTCTCGTTGATCATGGTGTCTGTCAAGGAGTCACGACTATCATGGCTGAACCAACCAAAGGGAACAACAACAACGAGATCAATGCCAACAACAACAACAAGAAGAAATTCTGGAACAAGAGAAAGGGGCAAACTTCGCAAGAACCTTCAAAGAAACAAATGGTTGCGGTTCATGCTGCTACTACCCCCACCACAACTCCTGCTACCCCTGCGCCAACAAAATCATATGCGGGGAATCTGCCCAAGTGCAGCAAGTGCAACTACCATCACCACGGTAATTGCCGCGAGATGCACTGTAAGAACTGCAACAAGAAAGGGCACACAACCCGTTTCTGTAAGGCGCCAGCACGACCAGTCACTCAAGTTCCTGGTACTGGGATAAGCCAGGCATGTTATGGGTGTGGAGAAACTGGGCACTTCAAAAGGGACTGCCCTAAGACAAGGAACGTTGGCGGCGTGGGGAGAGTGCTGGCAATAGGGCAGAATGAAGCGATAGCAGACCCCACGGTGGTTACGGGTACGTTTCTACTCAACAACATTTATGCATGCATACTCTTTGACTGCGGTGCGGAGAGAAGTTTTGTGAGTCATAAATTCAAACACCTACTTAGTCAAAAACCCCAACCACTCAATAAAATATTCACTGTAGAAATGGCAAACGGTAAAATAGAAAACGCGAGCGATTTGTACGTAGGATGCACACTAAATTTAAACAAATACTTATTTCGAGTCGATCTTATGCCCATCTCCATAAGAAGTTTCGATGTCATCATTGGTATGGACTGGTTGAGCCTTCATCATGCCGATATCCTTTGTCACGAAAGGGCCGTTCGCCTAAATCTGCCAAACGGCGAAACCCTTGTCATTTATGGTGACAAACCTAGTTCAAGTTTACAAATCATCTCCTGTGTTAAGGCACAAAAATATCTTCATAAGGAATACCATGCCTTTCTAGCCCACGTAGTAGACCAGAAACAAGAACCAAAGAACATTAAAGACATTCCGGAAGTCTGCAACTTCCCAGATATTTTCCCAGAAGATCTTCCAGGAATTCCACCAGAGCGCCAAGTTGAGTTCAGAATCGACTTAATCCCCGGAACTACCCCAGTAGCAAAGTCGCCTTACCGTTTAGCCCCAGCCGAAATGCAGGAACTGTCCAGTCAATTAAACGAGCTGCTGAGCAAGGGATTCATCAGACCGAGCTTCTCACCATGGGGAGCACCAGTCATATTCGTGAAAAAGAAGGACGGATCCTTTCGCATGTGCATCGATTATCGGGAGTTGAACAAACTGACGATCAAGAACCGATATCCCCTACCGCGCATAGACGATCTGTTCGACCAACTGCAGGTAGCAAGCTACTTCTCAAAGATCGATCTAAGATCTGGTTATCACCAACTGCGAGTGCTGGAAGGAGACATCCCTAAAACGGCTTTCCGAACACGTTATGGTCACTACGAGTTCGTAGTAATGCCCTTCGGATTGACAAATGCTCCAGCGGTGTTCATGGACTTGATGAACCGAGTATGTCGTTCCTTCCTGGATAAATTCATGATCGTGTTCATAGATGATATACTCATCTATTCTAGAAGCCAGGAAGAACACAGCCAACACCTCCGCCAAGTTTTGGAAACATTGAGGGCAGAGAAGCTTTACGCAAAATTTTCCAAGTGCGAATTTTGGATTCGGAAAGTGGATTTCCTAGGACATGTAGTAAGCAAGGAGGGGATACACGTGGATCCTTCTAAGATCAAGGCAATAGAAAGTTGGACGACACCAAGGACCCCTACAGAAATCCGACAATTTTTGGGACTTTCCGGGTATTACCGAAGGTTCATACAGAATTTTTCGAAGATTGCCAAACCACTTACCACCCTAACTCAGAAGAGTGTGACCTTCGACTGGGGAGAAAAACAAGACGCCTCGTTTCAAACGCTAAAGCGAGCCTTATGTAGTGCGCCCATCCTAACATTGCCCGAAGGAACGGAGGACTTCGTGGTCTATTGCGATGCATCCAACCAAGGACTTGGGTGTGTCCTGATGCAACGAGGGAAGGTCATCGCCTACGCCTCAAGGCAACTAAAGACACACGAAGTAAACTACACAACGCACGATCTTGAGCTAGGAGCAGTCATCTTCGCTCTGAAGATATGGAGACACTATCTCTACGGCACGAAATGTACGATATTCACCGACCATAAAAGCCTCCAACATATCCTCAACCAGAAAGAACTCAACATGAGACAAAGACGGTGGGTGGAACTACTAAATGATTATGAATGCGAGATTCGATGTCATCCCGGAAAGGCTAACGTGGTGGCCGATGCAGCCGGAAGGAATACTCGGGCCGTAGAGTGAAGTCTTTAACCATGACAATCCATTCACACCTGTCCACACAAATCAAGAAAGCCCAAATAGAAGCTTTAACATCGGTAAATGTGGCGGGGGAAGCCTTAAGGGGAATGGATAAGAAGTTTGAGGTCAAGAATGATGGAATTCATTACTTCATGGATCGGATCTGGACGCCGAAGTTTGGCGGATTCAGAGAAGTCGTCATGAACGAAGCCCATAAAACACGATACTCCATACACCCCGGCTCCGATAAGATGTATCTCGACCTCAAGAAGTTGTACTAGTGGCCGAACATGAAGGCCGAAATTGCTACCTACGTGAGTAAGTGTCTGACGTGCGCCAAGGTCAAAGTAGAATATCAAAAGCCCTCAGGATTGTTGCAACAACCAGAAATACCATAATGGAAGTGGGAACGTATAACCATGGATTTCATAACCAAACTACCTAGAACAGCAAGCGGACTCGACACTATCTGGGTGATTGTCGACAGATTAACTAAATCAGCGCACTTCCTACCGATCAAGGAGACGGATAAATTAGAGAAGCTAACTAGGACATACCTCAGAGAAATTGTACGACTACATGGGGTGCCCATATCCATTATCTCGGACCGAGATAGTAGGTTCACCTCAAGGTTCTGGCAGTCGCTACAAAAAGCTTTGGGGACAAGGCTAGACATGAGTACCGCTTATCACCCACAAACCGACGGCCAGAGCGAGAGAACCATACAAACTCTAGAAGATATGCTGAGGTCCTGCGTAATCGATTTTGGTAAGGCATGGGACACACATCTACCCTTGGTCGAATTCTCGTACAATAACAGCTACCACACTAGTATCAAGGCTGCCCCGTTCGAAGCCCTCTATGGTCGCAAATGCAGGTCACTTGTGTGCTGGGCCGAAGTGGGGGACACACAGCTAGCAAAAGGACAAGCAACAGACAACACGCTCACTGGACCAGAAATCATAAGGGAAAATACGGAGAAGATTGTTCAGATTCGGGAACGTCTAAAAGCATCCAGGGACAGACAAAAGAGTTACGCGGATAAAAGACGGAAACCCTTGGAATTCCAGGTCGGAGATCGAGTCCTACTAAAGGTCTCGCCCTGGAAGGGGTTAATACGCAACTTTCCGCACTCGAGCTCCCGACGAAAGATCTACGCTGCAAAGATCCCCGAAGAGCCCGAAGACGCAACTTTCCGCGGTCGAAGTTCTGCTCAACTCTAGCCTCTCTCTCTTCAAACCAAACGAGTGAGTTCATACCCCTACTTTTCAATTCTTTTCATGTTTTAGGGGGGGGGGATACAAGTACATTACAAGTCAAAGTATCGTTTTATAAACGTAATTATAATATCTATCTTATAGGATATTGATACAAACATCTTTATGTATAAAAGGCTATTATATCACTAAGTTATTCTTACTAAATGGAAAGATACTTTTAGAGAAACTATAATGAGTATAGTTAACAAGTTATTCATACATTTTACATATACATCTTGACAAATGAAATACTTTCAACTGAAGTAAAGTCTTTAATATCGTAAATCTGTTTATACCAAGCAATGTGAGATATTCAAACTTCAACGTACTCGTATGTATGCATTTCAAGT